>NC_049214.1:21649558-21927058 GCF_013347855.1 Anguilla anguilla | reverse complement strand
AGGGTTGGAGCTAGGGTTAGAGCTAGGGTTAGGGTTAGGGTTAGGGTTAGAGCTAGGGTTAGGGTTAGGGTTAGGGTTGGGTTAGGGTTAGAGCTAGGGTTAGAGCTAGGGTTAGGGTTAGGGTTAGGGTTAGGGTTGGGTTAGGGTTAGGGTTAGGGTTAGAGCTAGGGTTAGGGTTGTTAGGGTTAGGGTTGTTAGGGTTAGGGTTAGGGTTAGGGTTAAGGTGAGGGTTAGGGTTAGGGTTAGGGTTAGGGTTAGGGTTGGAGCTAGGGTTAGAGCTAGGGTTAGGGTTAGGGTTAGGCTTACTAGCCTGCTGTTAGGGTTAGGGACACAGTTAGGGTTAGGGTTAGGGTTAGGGTTAGGGTTACAGCTAGGGTTAGGGTTAGGGCTAGGGCTAGGGTTAGGGTTAGGGTTACTAGCCTGCAGTTAGGGTTAGGGTTAGGGTTAGGGTTAGGGACACGGTTAGGGTTAGGGTTAGGGTTAGAGCTAGGGTTAGGCTTAGGGTTAGGGTTACTGTGCTAGCCTGTAGGGTTAGGGTTAGGGTTAGGGTTACTGTACGATTTAGGGTTAGGGTCAGGGTTAGGGTTAGAGCTAGGGTTAGGGTTAGGGTTACAGCTAGGGTTAGGGTTAGGGTTAGGGTTAGGGTTAGGGTTAGGGCTAGGGCTAGGGTTAGGGTTAGGGTTACTAGCCTGCAGTTAGGGTTAGGGTTAGGGTTAGGGACACGGCTAGGGTTAGGGTTAGGGTTAGAGCTAGGGTTAGGCTTAGGGTTAGGGTTACTGTGCTAGCCTGTAGGGTTAGGGTTAGGGTTAGGCACAGGGTTAGGGTTAGGGTTAGGGTTACTGTACTAGTTAGGGTTAGGGTTAGGGTTAGGCACAGGGTTAGGGTTACTGTACTAGCCTGCTGGCTTAGGGTTAGGGTTACTAGCCTGCAGTTTGGGTTAGGGTTAGGGTTAGGGTTAGGGACATGGTTAGGGTTAGGGTTAGGGTTAGGGTTAGAGCTAGGGTTAGGATTAGGGTTAGGGCTAGGGTTAGGGTTAGGGTTACTAGCCTGCAGTTAGGGTTAGGGTTAGGGTTAGGGACACAGTTAGGGTTAGGGTTAGGGTTAGGGACACGGTTAGGGTTAGGGTTAGGGTTAGAGCTAGGGTTAGGGTTATGGTTAGGGTTACTGTGCTAGCCTGTAGGGTTAGGGTTAGGGTTAGGCACAGGGTTAGGGTTAGGGTTAGGGTTACTGTACTAGTTAGGGTTAGGGTTAGGGTTACTGTACTAGTTAGGGTTAGGGTTAGGGTTACTGTACTAGCCTGCTGGGTTAGGGTTAGGGTTAGGGTTACTGTACTAGCCTGTAGGGTTAGGGTTAGGGTTAGGGTTACTAGCCTGCAGTTAGGGTTAGGGTTAGGGTTAGGGTTACTGTACTAGCCTGTAGGGTTAGGGTTAGGGTTACGGTTAGGGTTACTGTACTAGTTAGGGTTAGAGCTAGGGTTAGGGTTAGGGTTACAGTTAGGGTTACTAGCCTGCAGTTAGGGTTAGGGTTAGGGTTACGGTTAGGGACACGGTTAGGGTAGGGTTAGGGTTAGTGTTAGGGTTAGAGCTAGGGTTAGGGTTAGGGTTAGTGCTAGGGTTAGGGTTAGGGTTAGGGTTAGGGTTACTAGCCTGCAGTTAGGGTTAGGGTTAGGGTTAGGGCTAGGGTTAGGGTTAGGGTTAGGGTTACGAGCCTGTAGTTAGGGTTACAGCTAGGGTTACGGTTAGGGACACGGTTAGGGTTAGAGCTAGGGTTAAGGTTAGGGTTAGGTTTAGGGTTACATCTAGGGTTAGGGTTAGGGTTACTGCTAGGGATAGGGTTAGGGTTACAGCTTGGCTTAGGGTTACGGTTACAGCTAGGGTTATGGTTGCAGCTAGGGTTAGGGTTAGGGTTAGAGCGAGAGTTAGGGTTAGAGCTAGGGTTAGGGTTAGGGTTAGAGCTAGTGTTAGGGTTAGGGTTAGGGCTAGGGTTAGGGCTAGAGCTAGGGTTAGGGTTAGAGCTAGGGTTAGGGTTAGGGTTACAGCTAGGATTAGGGTTAGGGTTACTGCTAGGGTTAGGGTTAGAGCTATGGTTAGGGTTAGGGTTAGGGTTACAGATAGGGTTAGGGTTAGGCTTCCTGCTAGGGTTGGGGTTAGGGTTAGGTTTGCAGCTAGGGTTAGGGTTAGGTTTTCTGCCAGGGTTGGGGTAAGGCTTAGGGTTACAGCTAGGGTTAGGGTTAGGGTCCCAGCTAGCGTTAGGGTTAGGTTTACAGCTAGGATTAGGGTTAGGGTTTCTGCTAGGGTTACGGTTAGAGCTATGGTTAGGGTTAGGGTTAGGGTTACAGATAGGGTTAGGGTTAGGCTTACTGCGAGGGTTGGGGTTAGGGTTAGGGTTACAGCTATGGTTAGGGTTAGGGTCCCAGCTAGGGTTAGGGTTAGGGTAACAGCCAGGATTAGGGTTAGGGTTACTGCTAGAATTAGGGTTAGGGTTAAGGTTACAGTTAGGGTTATAGCTAGGGTTAGGGTTACAGTTAGCATTAGGGTTAGGGTTCCAGCTAGGGTTAGGGTTGCAGCTAAGGTTAGGGTTAGGGTTATAGCTAGGGTTATGGTTAGGGTTATAGCTTGGGTTAGGGTTCCAGCTAGGGTTAGGGTTGCAGCTAGGGTTAGGTTTAGGGTTACATCTAGGGTTAGGGTTAGGGTTACTGCTAGGGATAGGGTTAGGGTTACAGCTGGGTTTATGGTTAGGGTTCCAGCTAGGGTTATGGTTGCAGCTAAGGTTAGCGTTAGGGTTACAGCTAGGGTTAGGGTTAGGGTTACAGTTAGAGTTGGGGTTAGGGTTACAGCTAGGGTTAGGGTTAGTTTTAA
This sequence comes from Anguilla anguilla, assembly GCF_013347855.1. NCBI lineage: Eukaryota > Metazoa > Chordata > Actinopteri > Anguilliformes > Anguillidae > Anguilla > Anguilla anguilla. The sequence goes on along the minus strand of NC_049214.1, from coordinate 21,924,200 downwards.
TGCTAGGTTTAGGGTTAGGGATACAGCTAGGGTTAGGGTTACGGTTAATGCTAGGGTTAGGGTTAGGGTTAGGGTTAGGGTTACTGTGCTAGCCTGTAGGGTTAGGGTTAGGCACATGGTTAGGGTTAGGGTTAGAGCTAGGGTTAGGGTTAGGGTTAGGGTTACTGTGCTAGCCTGTAGGGTTAGGGTTAGGGTTACTGTACTAGCCTGTAGGGTTAGGGTTAGGGTTACTGTACTAGTTAGGGTTAGGGTTAGGCACAGGGTTAGGGTTAGGGTTATTGTACTCGCCTGCTGGGTTAGGGTTAGGGTTAGGGTTACTGTACTAGCCTGTAGGGTTAGGGTTAGGGTTAGGGTTACTGTACGAGTTAGGGTTAGGGTTAGAGCTAGGGTTAGGGTTACAGCTAGGGTTAGGGTTAGGGCTAGGGCTAGGGTTAGGGTTAGGGTTAGGGTTAGGGTTACTAGCCTGCAGTTAGGATTAGGGTTAGGGTTAGGGTTAGGGACATGGTTAGGGTTAGGGTTAGGGTTAGGGTTAGAGCTAGGGTTTGGGTTAGGGTTAGGGTTAGGGCTAGGGTTAGGGTTAGGGTTAGGGTTAGGGTTACTAGCCTGCAGTTAGGGTTAGGGTTAGGGTTAGGGACACAGTTAGGGTTAGGGTTAGGGTTAGGGTTAGGGACACGGTTAGGGTTAGGGTTAGGGTTAGAGCTAGGGTTAGGCTTAGGGTTAGGGTTACTGTTCTAGCCTGTAGGGTTAGGGTTAGGGTTAGGCACAGGGTTAGGGTTAGGGTTAGGGTTACTGTACTAGTTAGGGTTAGGGTTAGGCACAGGGTTAGGGTTAGGGTTAGGGTTACTGTACTAGCCTGCTGGGTTAGGGTTAGGGTTAGGGTTACTAGCCTGCAGTTAGGGTTATGGTTAGGGACATTGTTAGGGTTAGGGTTAGAGCTAGGGTTAGGGTTAGGGCTAGGGTTAGGGTTAGGGTTACTAGCCTGCAGTTAGGGTTAGGGTTAAGGTTACAGATAGGGTTAGGGTTAAGGTTAGGGTTAGGGTTAGGGACACGGTTAGGGTTAGGGTTAGAGCTAGGGTTAGGGTTAGGGTTAGGGTTAGGGTTACTGTGCTAGCCTGTAGGGTTAGGGTTAGGGTTAACACAGGGTTCGGGTTAGGGTTAGGGTTACTGTACTAGTTAGGGTTAGGGTTAGGGTTAGGCACAGGGTTAGGGTTAGGGTTACTGTACTAGCCTGCTGGGTTAGGGTTAGGGTTAGGGTTAGGGTTACTGTACTAGCCTGTAGGGTTAGGGTTAGGGTTAGGGTTACTGTACGAGTTAGGGTTAGGGTTAGGGACACGGTTAGGGTTAGGGTTAGAGCTAGGGTTAGGGTTAGGGTTACTAGCCTGCAGTTAGGGTTAGGTTTAGGGTTAGGGTTACTGTACTAGCCTGTAGGGTTAGGGTTAGTGTTACGGTTAGGGTTACTGTACTAGTTAGGGTTAGGGTTAGGGTTAGAGCTAGGGTTACGGTTAGGGTTAGGGTTACGGTTAGGGTTACTAGCCTGCAGTTAGGGTTAGGGTTAGGGTTACGGTTAGGGACACGGTTAGGGTAGGGTTAGGGTTAGGTTTAGGGTTAGAGCTAGGGTTAGGGTTAGGGTTAGGGTTAGGGTTAGGGTTAGGGTTAGGGTTACTAGCCTGCAGTTAGGGTTAGGGTTAGGCTTAGGGTTAGGGCTAGGGTTAGGGTTAGGGTTACTAGCCTGCAGTTAGGGTTAGGGTTAGGGTTAGGGTTAGGGACACGGTTTGTGTTAGGGTTAGGGTTAGGGTTAGAGCTAGGGTTAGGGTTAGGGTTAGGTGTAGGGTTACATCTAGGGTTAGGGTTAGGGACACGGTTAGGGTTAGGGTTAGAGCTAGGGTTAGGGTTAGGGTTACTAGCCTGCAGTTAGGGTTAGGTTTAGGGTTAGGGTTACTGTACTAGCCTGTAGGGTTAGGGTTAGGGTTACGGTTAGGGTTACTGTACTAGTTAGGGTTAGGGTTAGGGTTAGAGCTAGGGTTACGGTTAGGGTTAGGGTTACGGTTAGGGTTACTAGCCTGCAGTTAGGGTTAGGGTTAGGGTTACGGTTAGGGACACGGTTAGGGTAGGGTTAGGGTTAGGTTTAGGGTTAGAGCTAGGGTTAGGGTTAGGGTTAGGGTTAGGGTTAGGGTTAGGGTTAGGGTTACTAGCCTGCAGTTAGGGTTAGGGTTAGGGTTAGGGTTAGGGCTAGGGTTAGGGTTAGGGTTACTAGCCTGCAGTTAGGGTTAGGGTTAGGGTTAGGGTTAGGGACACGGTTTGTGTTAGGGTTAGGGTTAGGGTTAGAGCTAGGGTTAGGGTTAGGGTTAGGTGTAGGGTTACATCTAGGGTTTGGGTTAGGGTTAGAGCGAGGGTTAGGGTTAGGGTTAGAGCGAGGGTTAGGGTTAGGGCTAGAGCTAGGGTTAGGGTTAGAGCTAGGGTTAGGGTTAGGGTTAGGGTTAGGGCTAGGGTTAGAGCTATGGTTAGGGCTAGGGTTAGGGTTAGAGCTAGGGTTAGGGTTAGAGCGAGGGTTAGGGTTAGAGCTAGGGTTAGGGTTAGGGTTAGGGTTAGGGTCAGAGCTAGGGTTAGGGTTAGGGCTAGGGTTAGGGTTAGGGTTAGAGCTAGGGTTAGGGTTAGGGTTAGGGCAAGAGTTAGGGCTAGGGTTAGGTCAAGGGTTAGGGCAAGGGTTAAGGCAAGGGTTAGGGATGCAGTTACTTTATTTTGGTTTGTTGATGTTTGTTGATGTTAAGATAATTTTTATGTAAAATCAAAAAACGTGTTTTCTAAAATTTTAGGACACATCATCAGTAAGGTACCATGTTATTTTCGTTTTTTGAAAATTCGATTAATTTTATTGTTTTGTTTACGTCTCAATTTTGTATTCTTTCAGGCAAAAAAAACGGTTTGTTGCTATCTACTATCGTTTTCCAGATATTAACGTTTAAAGTCATGAATGAACGTTTATCCCATAATCCCTTCTTTAGTTAAAACTACATTGGTGGCTCAGTGGAAGAGCCCCCGTCTCCGACACGGGAGACCCGGGTTCGAACCCCAGTCGGCGCACACAATATGTGTGTGCCTTTTATTGTATATTTAAATATAACAGATTTATTTTACATATTATATTATTCTTATAAGATTATGTTGTTATTTAATCTTATTATGAACATTAAATTATCGGTTTTTGAATTTTCGGTTTCAATAGGTTATTTTAATTATCGGTTTAATAGGTAATTTATGGAATATCATCCTCGAGCCCTTGTGATTATAGAGAGAGTGCTACTTCCGATGGCTCTGGCTGGGTTAGGGCGTAGAATATTACAATGGCTCCCCCCATCACAGTACATAGACTGCGTGGTTGGTCGGGGGAGACCAAGGGCATGCACGAGCCTACGCCTGTCGAGCACAACTCTCAATCGTGGCTATAATCCGGGATGAAGGTTTGCTAATTTAAAGGGAGTATGTTCTGGTGAGCAAAGGAGGAGTCTTTCACAGCGAGATTGCGCTGCTACTTTCCGTTGTCCCTGGACAACATCTCGACCAGTCCACATCCATGCTACCATGTACACGATTTTATGTTTTAACGAGAGGGTGATTATGGTGAGCACAATAGGAATCATGAGCCGCGAGATTGCGTCGGCCACGTTCCAGATGTCGAAATAGTTCCCCCAACGAACGCATGAGCCGGCGAAAGACCGATCGAACGAACGAGCGGCCGGGCGATTGCACGAACGTATGGTCAATCTGGCAACCAGACGAACGCTCTCAAAAGTCCGGACCGACGAACGAACGAACGGACAATCAAACAGTCGAGCAATCGAATGGAAGTAGGCGAACGGCCGAAAGCACAGACAACCGATCGACCGATCAGGCGGGCAATTGGACGGGTGAATGGCCGAGCATGCGACCAGACAAACCGACCCAAAGACACGAACTGACGGACGAAAGGACGAACGGCAGACCGGACGATAAGACACCCGACTGGACACTGCACTCCACCAGTCAACCTCTATGCTACCATAAATATTATGGTTTGATTAACCATTTAACGGGAGGATGAACATAGGGAGAGTAAAGAGAATGAGCAGCGAGATTGCGCTGGTCACGCTAGATGCCTGCCTGGGCATCATACTCACCCGTTCAACCTCCATGCTACAGCCTAAGTAGTTGGAGGGCGAGCGGGTGAAAATGTTTTTCCTATTAATTTTATTCATTTAATGGGAGGATGAACATAGGGAGAGTAAAGAGAATGAGCAGCGAGATTGCGCTGGTCACGCTAGATGCCTGTCTGGGCATCATACTCACCCGTTCAACCTCCATGCTACAGCCTAAGTAGTTGGAGGGCGAGCGGGTGAAAATGTTTTTTCACTAACTTTATGAAATAGATTTTCTAAACCGTTTATATTAATTTGCTAAATTACTGATAAATACTTTGTTAAATATCATGGTTTAATTATTCATTTAACGGGAGGATGAACATGGACAGAGTAAACAGCGAATGATTACCGCAAGATTGCGCCGGTCATTCTCAATGCCTGACTGGGCATTGTACTCACATGTTCAACTTCCATACTACAGTCTATGGAGTTGGAGGGCGAGCGGGCAGGGGGTTTGTTATATATTGACTATTCAAACGGTTTATTAAGCTTAAATTATTGATTTGTTATATTATGTATAAGGTTGGGGTTAGGCTAAAGGTAAGGGTTAGGGCCAGGGTTAGGGCCAGGGTAGGGTTAGGGCTGGGGTTAGGGTTAAGGTTAGGGTTAGGGCTAGGGTTAGGGTAAGGGCTAAGGTTAGGGGAAGGGTTAGGGTTAGGGTTCGAGCTAGGGTTAGGGTTAGGGTTAGGGTTAGGGTTGGGGTTAGAGCTAGGGTTAGGGCTAGGGCTAGGGTTAGGGTTAGGGCTAGGGTTAGAGCTAGGGTTAGGGTTAGGGTTAGAGCTAGGGTTAGGGTTAGGGTTAGGGCTAGGGTTAGAGCTAGGGTTAGGGCTAGGGCTAGGGTTAGGGTTAGAGCTAGGGTTAGGGCTAGGGTTAGGGTTAGGGTTAGAGCTAGGGTTAGGGTTAGGGCTAGGGCTTGTGTTAGGGTTAGGGCTTGGGTTAGGGCTTGGGTTTGGGTTAGGGTTAGGGTTAGGGTTAGGGCTAGGGCTAGGGTTAGGGTTAGAGCTAGGGTTAGGGTTAGGGTTAGAGCTAGTGTTAGGGTTAGAGCTAGGGGGAGGGGTTAGGGTTAGGATTAGAGCTAGGGTTAGGGCTAGGGCTTGTGTTAGGATTAGGGTTAGGGCTTGGGTTAAGGCTAGGGTTAGGGTTAGGGTTAGGGTTAGGGCAAGAGCTAGGGTTAGAGCTAGGGTTAGGGTTAGGGTTAAAGCTAGGGTTAGGGTTAGGGTTATAGCTAGGGTTAGTGTTAGGGTTATAGCTAGGGTTAGGGTTAGGGTTAGGGTTCCAGCTAGGGTTAGGGTTAGGGGTACAGCTAGGGTTAGGGTTAGGGTTCCTGCTAGTGTTAGGGTTACAGCTAGCGTTAGGGTTAGGGTTCCACCTAGGGTTAGGGTTGCAGCTAAGTTTAGGGTTAGAGTTATAGCTAGGGTTAGTGTTAGGGTTAGGGTTAGGGTTACAGCTAGGGTTAGGGTTAGGGTTACTGCTAGGGTTAGTTTTAGGGTTAGGGTTCCAGATAGGTTTAGGGTTAGGGTTAGGGTTAGGATTTGGGTTACAGCTAGGGATAGGGTTAGGGTTACAGCTAGCGTTAGGGTTAGGGTTAGGGTTACTGCTAGGGTTAGGGTTAGGGTTACTTCTAGGGTTAGGGTTAGGGTTACAGTCAGGGTTTGGGTTAGGGTTATAACTAGGGTTAGGGTTACAGCTAGGGTTAGGTTTGGGGTCACATCTAGGATTAAGGTTATGTTTGGGTTTACAGCTAGGTTTAATCTTAGGGTTCACCAATGAACAAATGACTCTACTATGTCCACAACTCTTTATGACATGCAGTTCAAAAGCTATGAAATCATAAACATTCAGATTTTTTAGAAACCGTTCACCGATGCTTTCCACAAAGTAATAGCACATCATTCCCGGTGAAGCCGCTCGATTTGACATGTTGCACGTGTATGTGGTGCGAAAACTCTGGGAGGAGTAGCGGTCCAACAAATGGGAGGAATAAAGAATAATAATTTGTGAAATAATTGTAGTGTGATTGCCAAAGGCAACCACACTAATAAGGATCTGTATACAATATATGCAAAATGCTAAACGTTCGTTTGTAATCACTTCAAAAACAAAAACTCATATTTTTAGTGGTGTTCCTTGCCAGTTTGAATCAAAGTGGGTGTTTGTTTCAGCTGTAAATACTTAGGCAACACATCATTTCTGACAGCAAATAACTATAAACAGTTGTATAATGTGCAGACACATGATTTAATCTTTACATGTTTATTTCAAATCAAAATGGAATTAATTCTGCTTTAAATCAAGTGCCAGGAATCGCCAGCCCAGCAGGATGTATCGTCTATCAACAACGTCTGTATGCTTCAACAACAAAATAAATAGATTGATGACTAGATTAGTTAGTGTAGGCTTGTAATTCTGTCTGCTATTGCTTCCTAATTTTTACTCTAATGCTGCAGGTACTGGTTCTTTGTCATCTGCAATTATTTGAAATATGGCTTTTTCCCATACATTAAAGACCATGTGCAGTCAAAATCATGATTTTAAAATGCTTATATTATGACCAAAGACTATAAGGTTACTTACACATTGATGATAAAAGTATTTCATACATGTATGTAAAGAATTAAATATTTTTTCCTAAAAACTATTCAATGCTCGACATTGCCACCTGGTGGAGCATTTGGTATTGGTGGTTTTAAGACCAAATTCGTGACGTCACAAATGTTTCTAATTTGCAGTGCGGTGGCCAAAACACTCACCCAGTATGAATATTTATGTATTGTGCGATCCTAAGTTTAAAGCCATGATCAAATTATCAAATACATATTGCGCGGGTCTGATGCTAACATTAACTATCCAGTTCAACAATGCCTTATTGTGTGATTAAAGATGGCAGAGATAGGAATGCATCTTTTCACGCCTTGCCAAAAGATGCATGTCTCCGAAAGGTCTGGAGCGATTATATAGAAAAACAAAACAGTGCACAGTTAGAAATATCAACGGCGACAAGATTGTGCAGTACACATTTTACCCCTGATTCATTCTACAATTGTGAACAGAAGAGGTCATAGCAACAAGATAAACCCGACAATAGCCCTAAGATATGCCAATACAGTGAAAACGCTGCTCACTGAACAACGAAATAAACGAGAAAAAGTTTTTAAAAATGATACCATATCATTCTACTGTCAATATCTGGGACTAAATATTGAATAAATATACAACCTTACCGTTAGTTTTATGTGTAGAGATGTCCCTTTTGAGACGGAGTGGTCATATATTGTCTTGGACAATCCCTTTGGGAAATATACACGCATTTGTGATGCCTGGGTACCTTCCAAAATAGCTGTGCCTAATACCCCACGTGTTGTTTACGCGTTGTCGCCCTTTTTAGTACAGGCTGGCTTGATTGACAATTCATTTATTCAGTAGGTGAGAGTATAAGCTTTCTAACCATGTATAACATATCTAATTTTGCTTTGGAATAGCATTTTATAGGTCAGCGTAACCAAATAATTTCTTATCATTGCATTCACTTACCCATTCGCTCTGTGGTAGCAGTTAAAGACCCTGCAACTAACGAAACGTGGTCAACGATTTTTCGTAATTTCTTGGAAAATACTATTATTATTGAGGACTTCTGGGCATAGCTAAGCCATATGTTTGCAGTAGACCTAGCTGACATCGTTTTCTGGAGCAAAACAGAAGCGAATAGGACAATATCATTGATTTACTGTCTCTGTCTCCATCTACTGAACATAGATAAGATTTCATCATTGCTATGTAAGTATTACTGCTCAAAATATTTCGGTTATACGTTATTTTTTAAATTTAGTGTCTTTAAATAGGTTAGTGGTATTATATAATGTGGATATTTCACATTGCAATGTAAGCATTAGTTAGTAGTATAATAGTTTTTTTGAAGCATGCAACAGTGATGACGTGAGAGTTGGAACATTGCAAAAACGTGGTGGACGGTTGAAAATTGTTTTCATGTTGTCCCATCCCCATGCAAGAAAACATACGAGAGTGCAGAATATAGCAATACACACAAGAGTTAATTATTACACATTTAGGTACTGTACTGCATTGTGTGACAATATTTTTGCATTTTTTTTTTTTGATCTTATAGAAACGTTTTATCAACCTTCATAAGGGGCTAATTTATATGCTTTATAATGGACAAAAAGCATTTTATTCAATTTTGGAGAGATTTTGCATATGTTTCTGGACCCCTAGATATTTTAGACCACTGTACATACCGAAAGCTTGTAATTCCCACTTGAAAATGATGCAACAGTGAGTTTTCTTGATTCAAAACGGTTTTTTGTTTTGTGAAATACATGAATATGTTGTGATTTACAGCAATGCATAATTTAGACATTTTGGATAGATTTGGAGATGCTGGGTACAGTGTTTTTGCTTCATACATCTGTAGTAGTTCTACATATCCACCCTTATATTTTATGAACTTGTGGTCAAGAAGTTTTTGATCCAGCACATGTATAGTTTAACCTGCTGTATATATGCAATCTCTCAGTATTTCATTGCAAATGAAAAAAGTGCAAAATTTTTAATTTTTTGTCTAGACAATTGCATTTGTGGCACTTTATTTCTTCCAAAATTATGAATATAAACTAATCTGTGTTAGTATTGCAAATTGTACAAATGTCTTGCTTCATTTAAGCCATTTTCCAAGTCTCTGTGGTGTTCACATTTGGAGTTATAAAGCTTTAAATAGGGTACCCCCTACTAAATGGGCAAGGATTGGCAAGATTTGGCATGTGCGCTAAGGGGTTAACACAATCAGTTAACGTTAAAGTTACTTAACGTTGATATAGATTACATTACAAATCATAATGTTAGCCGTCCTAGCCTCACTTTACTTCACTGTCGATAATGTTTAGCCCGAACGGACGCTTACCGGTTGAACAGACCGGTTCCGGTAAGCATCCGTTCGGGCTAGGTGACGTTCTGCTATTAACTGAATCAAGCCTACAAACTATAACGTTAGCATTAACCTCATCTTCCCAATTTACTTGCTGTCTGGCTGTTTACTTGCTGTCTGGCTATCGATAATTTTGCTAATGTAGCAATGAGCTGTACATATCTTGTGTAAATATAGCTAACGTTAGCTGGCGAGTGTAACGTTACTTTATTCTCCAGACTGTTATAACGTTACTGCCTCAAAAAAAACAATCGATAATGTTATGTGCTAACGTAAGTTATCCTATAACGTTAGGGTCCTATATTGTAGGCTGTAAGCAATGGGCTCATACATATACGGCTCAATATTTCTAATGCTGTTATTGCTGTACTCGTTATCCATTATTATGTACAGTCTCTGATGATAACTAACTTTAACAACTGACGTTACGTGGAGTGAGCGTTGATCCAGGTCAGTGTGAGTGAGCGGACCGGGCTGTCAATCAAAAGTGAATGCATAAATAATTAGGACAGAACTGACACGCCCAGCCAGTCTTGAGTCTGCTATATTAAGAAATTCAGGTTTTACATCAAAGCAGGTTTTTATTTTTTCAAAGTCTAATAAGTAGAAAAAATACATATATATTATAATTTAGTAAATAAAGGAACAGTTTAAATGTAAGAAAATGGAGGCTGCTCAGGGACTTTAAGAAGTGAAGTGACAATAAGGGGGGGGGGGTGTAGTGACAACATCTTCTGTATCTGTATCAGGAGGGAGAGGGGATGGGTGTAGACTGTTAATCTACTGTTATTTAATAATAGCCTCTGTCAATGTCTTGGGGCATGCATTAAAACATGTGTTCTGCTGTGCTCAAGAAGAAAAGACTGTGTGTACAATGTGCTGCACATTTACAAATATGTGTTCAGATACCCCCCAATTAGGTAAGTTAATAATTAGTCCCTTGTCTACTTCACACTAAGTTCACAGTGTAACAGATTAAGTGCATTCATGCATATGCATATATGTACAGATGGGTTTTCTTTTCTGCTTCGTGAGTGATTGCTGAACTGTCGTGCTGACAGCAGTGATTTTCTTCCATGATCCTTAATTTCTTTCAGCGGTTGAAACTGAAATATGCATGCCACCGGACCAGAGAACAAAGCTGATGGGGAGGGGGAAAGCCAGGGAAGCTAATGTTAATAAATCAAACAGGTCAGTCCTTCTTCTGAGACAAACATGACACACTGCCCTCAACAACCTGGGGACTCCGAATATGAAGTCAGCCCGCTGTAATTTGGGTGGCTGCTAAAGAGCAGCAGGCCAGGGCTGGCTCTGGGCCTGGGAATCATGGGACAGGCTTCCCTGGCGTTTCTGCCGAGTCACAGCTCTATTTACGCCGGGGGGGGGGGGGGGGGCACAGCCCTGACGATGAGGGGGAGGAGACGAAGCGTGGCTCCACTCCTGAGTGACATGCAGTCGGGGCAATCCGTCACCCATGGCACCAGCCCCTACTCATTCCTATTCATTATTTTATTTGTTGCTATTTATCATTCCCCTCAATCTGAGATCCCCCCAAGCAAAAACTTTCATACGCCATTCTGCCACATGCTGTGTAATTATACAACAGGTCTGACACAGAGCGCAGAGCACATTTTATGTCTTTTGCTTTTACAAACGGTGAGGCCAGGGTCAAGTAACTGTGGATTTTTGTTTTTATTTGGACAAAATAGACTTTTAGATTTTGTAGGTGTTTGCTGAATCATGTCATCCTTACTAACTAACTAACTAATTAACTAACTATCTAACTGACTGACTAACTAACTAAATAAATAAATAAATAAATTGTGAGGCACATGACCACATGCAGCTTCCTACAGCCCATATATAATATTTCAGCTAATACAATGCACTGACATGAGTCTGGCGATTTTAACAAAAACTCCTTAGAGGATGTCAGAGTATTATTGGTCTATTGGAAAAACAGCACCTATAAGGATATTATGTGATGGATGAAAGGGCGTGTCACTAATTTTAAAGGTGATCTATCCTTCTTTTCTCTATTTGCAGATCGCAAAGAATTCCAGTAGGTAAATAAGATGATAGACTTCACATGCTTGAAAGATACAAATAAAATCCCTCTGCTTTTGGTAAAGGGGCCTGCAAACCAAGCAATCTACTGTTTAAATTCTGTTTCTGATTAATGGTTACTCTACCTGATGAACTGTATAAACAAATATAAAGAAACATTTGTTTGGACTTTTTTAAACTGTTAATCATGCAATTGGATGAAGACAAAGATAGGGCTGACGTAGGTCCAAAAAAAAAAGTAATTTCCTGTGTTCGGTTTGAGCTGAAAAATCAGATCTTTTCAGAACTGTGGACAGTAGCTTGGATAGACACGGTGCTGAATTTTACAGGCCCGAGGTTATCAGGACACATGAGAGCAAGTAATAAAGTCTTGTGGTTTACACGCTGAAATTAAATGATTGCAAAGGATGGATGTTTCCCCCCTCAGGCCAGTCCCTTTCCAATATAATCTCGTGTTTCGGTTCAAATTAAATACCCTGGAAGAGATGACAGCATTGTTTGAACTGGACTGCTGACTGGAAGAAATATCTTTTCATTAGTGGTGCATTATGAATTTAGTCTAACACAGTCATAAAGAAATGTAAATGTTTTGCAATTACAACAGCCTGAGGGTGTGTGCCGGTGCCAAAGGAGGATATTGAGTACCACTGAATCCAATTATGCTGATTTAACCCTTTTGAAGAGTAGGTTTTTTAAAATGTTTTTTTCAAACTTCTAAGTCAGTGTTCTAGAACTCAATTGATTTCAGTTACCAGTGGTGATTGTTACTTCAGCATTAGAATGTTCAGTTAAGAACATTGTCATCACATATTTGTGATTTGACATGCTTTTTAATCATGCTTCCGACATATTATTGGTTTTAATAGATTAATGCTAATGATGATGCACCTGTGAACAGTGAAAAACATGCGAGAGGTCATATGCAGGTTTAACCTGAATCATGCCAATAAGGTCCATGTTCCTTTACCTCTAAATATTATTTTTAAGAAGTAAAAGGACTTTTTATTTTCACAGGAAAACTGAGAGTGTTTCAAGCTTGGCATGTTAGAAGAAATACATTGTTTTAGAAATGTGTTTTATTGAAGGTTCTAAAGCAAAAATCTAGGAAAACAGTACAGACAATATACAGCTAGGATATTGTAGGTATCTAGGTGTTGTATGAAATAAAATGCTACAGTGTTATTATTGTATGAGATTGAAGTTATATGCAGTAGGTAAATAAATAATCAAGCCTATATGAAATCTGTACCTCTGAAACTCAATCTGAGAAAAACAAAAAGTCATATATCTGTGTTTTCCTATGCCAAGGGATAATACATGATCGGTGTAATAACCAGGACTTAAATTCTGGGGTTGGGGGGAGGGGTATGTTGTTCAAAATTTCAAAATTCCTGCAATTCTATTCTGTGTGTACTTACATTTCGATCATAATCATAATTTAACAAAATGCACTGCTGAATGCACTGCTGAATTGTATACGTTAAAGGCAGTTTACCCCCCTGAATGTATGAATGGCCTTAGTAGTCTTTTTTTTTTTAATTCACACGTCTTTTATTGTGCATTATTATGTAATGCAACAGCCATTCTTAATCAGTGGTTAGTCATTTATAATTGGTCTGATTACATGTGTCAGTCAATTTTTGACTGATGAAATAGACCATAGTTCTCTTTAGCAATTAATTACATATTGTGTGGTTGGCTGAAAAATTTTCCATAGACGGCTGTCATCATACAAATGTCATAATTATGATTTGTGTGGGACAAAGGACAATCATTTGTTAACTTTAATTGGAATTCCACCAAAAATCATCTCTGCCTGAAAAAGACCAGATTGGCAGGAACTGCTTTGCTACACTGTTCAGTGCTTATAGCCATTGTGGTTTGTTTGCTGAGAGCTCTTATTGCACAGTTTTTGCCCTGCCTAGAGCTGCTATCCTATGATGAACAGATGTAAGACTTGTTTATTTGACACACGTCCCTCATATCTTTGTGCCTCTTGCAGAGCAACCCACGATTTCCACCATTTTCACATTACCCAGGAAATCTCTGACACAAAACAACCAGAGTGTGTAATAAAATTATTTGTGACAATCAAACCCAAATTATGAGACAGTCAACCCTGGCATGAGTGTTTCATAATACTGCAGTAATTTCAGTAGTTTAAATTACTGTTCATTATCATGCAGTACTATTTTATTTCAGGAAGAGCAGAAGCTTGAAAATGGCACTGAGGGTGAGAAATATACCAAGACAAAGGAAAGAAATGCCAGCCAGGTCTATTTCATTTCCAACCAAAACAATCTCTAGCACATACAGCAATATGCTAACACTGAATTTTATGGTTTTTTTTAAAGAATGATAAGGGATGGCCTTAGCCATTAGACATTAGCTGTGTCACAGGTAAGTATAAAATAAAATTAAGCTAACTACGCATATGACTAGTTCTATGGCAAATTTGAGAGAGAGTGAAACTTATTTATTTTTATTCGCCTAATTCGTATGGTAATTTAAAAAAAAAAAAGTTTTCTCAAGGGGCAGGATGTGACACATGGCATGTTTTATTTTAAGTGACAGCTTGTTTACAGTTAGACAGTCACCAGCCTTATTGTGCATCAGCAGTACACTGAATAACCTTTCCTTCCAATGTGCTGTACAATTTTATTATTATTTATTATTTATTTTTATTATTTTATTATTTAACACAAAATATTGTTTTGATTACTTCAGGGTCACCACATCTTATTTTCATTAATTTAACTATGTCCCATCATGAACACCAAGTTCATGGGGATTTTATTTATCTCAGAATGAGGAAAAATATTGGATTAGAGCCAAGAGATTCTGAGTTTGATTTCAACCATTGATAAGCCAGGATGGATTTTGTAGATCTTTAGATTACAAAAACGGCACTCTTTCACAGTATCAAAAATCAATAGAAAATGAATGTGCTCAACTGAATCCAATTGACTAAAAACTGGGTGCTGAATTGCTTGTGTTGAAGCATTTGTACATATGGTCTCCTCATACATTCATGCAATAAAGCAATAGGTCAGAAGTATTATTGTGAGTGCTGTCCATTTTTCTCAACTCTTTCACAATCTGCATTTACTTATTGGATTAACTGGAGAACTGCAGTAGTATATGATTCACAAGACAGCATCTCGGTGAACAGTACCAAACAGCACCATGTATTAATCTGCTGGAAACAATGACAAAATATTCAATGTGCATTAAACTCTACACATACAGTGCATTCAGAAATGCATTCAAAGTTAGAAATGGTGGATGTGGTGTACAGTAGCTATTCCTACCATAATCAGAATAGGCTGTACACAAAACTGATTTTGATCATTGAATTTAATTATGTATTCTGCTGTTGATTCATGGTAAAACAGTAATACATGCCTGCCTTCATCTGCAGAGAGGCAGGTGGTATTTTTGCTGTCTTCCTTGAATTTTCAGTATATCAGAATATACCCTAACAAGATAATGCCGCTCCATCACTTGAAATATTAATGACTTTTTATTAAACCTTTTCAGGTTATCCATTTTTTTATTGTCATTAGCCATTCAGTTGCAGACGCTTTCTAGCTTTATTACTGCTAAAAAAAACATCATGTCTTCCAAGTTGCTCTAGATGACAGCATCTGCCAAATAGTATTATTATTGTTATTATTAAAATTTTAAATTAAATTAAAAAAAAAAAATTAACATTTAAATCATCATAAATAAGTCTTACACTGTCATTTCATTCTGTTGAGCACCATTTAAAACCTTCACTGGAATCAGTGGGGTAGTCGTAGTTTTATGTAGCATTTTGTACATGGGAGGTATTCTGGATGGGATGGCCCCTTGGATTAGCCAATCACATTGCAGAACTCCAGTAGACTCTCCCCACCCCCATCGGATTTGCTGTGTTGAATGACTGCAGGTACTGAACAGCTTGGGGCTGTTCACTGGTGTTCCAGCTAACCATTTCAAACAGGATCAAGCTGTGTTTGTCATTAATGTATTTTGACTTTGGAATGGCTCCACAACAGGAAGCTGGGCATTCCGTGAAGAGGAAGAGCAACATAACTGTTCCTTTCCCACATTCAAAGAGGAGCTGAAGTGGTACACCAGTGTAAGCTTGTTGAGACCACAGTTGATTCCTTATTCTCTCTATAGCAGGATGAAAGCATAGCTTGGGGATGACATGAGTTTGCATAGACTAATGAGAGGCTGTATAATAAAGGGCTCCATACGTTACTGGCATCTAACCTTTCCCCTTCCATTCCCTTACAAACCTCACTCCTACTCCTGCAGGCAGCAAAACCGCACAATACTGTGTGTGCGTTCGGGTGTCTGTCATTGTGTGTGCGCTTGTGTGTTGTATGTGTGTGTGTGTGTGTGTGCATGTGTCATTGTGTGTATGTGTGTGCATGTGTGTGTGTGTGTGTGTGTGTATGTGTCATTGTGTGTGTGTATGTGTGTGTGTGTGTACAGCAATCTCTCTGCTCTCCATATAAGAGGAGTGTACTTAAGGAGCTGGCATATCAAGGTCAGGGCAGGCTGTACTAATCTGGCACGCGTGTGTCACAGAGTGGCTCCAAGTGTGCAGAGTGCCCCTCATGGTCCTCTCCTCCCCCCGGGGACTTGCGTTTTAATTGGGAATCAAAGCTTGGGAAGCAGAGCCACTGGCGTGCATGCTGCGAGGTAAAGGGCCTGAAAGTCACCAGCCATAATTAGCACCCTTCTTTAGCACGCTGGGGATTTACAGCCAGTTGGCTCTTGTCATTTAACAAGCTTCTCCAGCTTTCAGGTCTGTAGCGGGCTCTGTCTTTGCATCATTTCAAACCACCGATAAATTTCAAGATATGGAATAGTTTTGAGCTTGGAAACTACTGGCTATTTAACAAGAATGAACAGGACAGTTTTAACATCCACGTGACAGACTGAGCATCCAAGGGTTAAATAAGCTATTCCTCTTTACAACAAAACACTTTGCAAATGAAAGGGATGGAGGTGCAAATGGAACACAAACACCATTATGTCTTTACAGAATGTATAACGAGAAATTCATTTTTTTTTTGTTCCAGATTTATTAACACAAGCCGGAAAACTCCTGTTTGCCATCCTTCACCCCTCCGGCTATAAAACAATGTTTGTGACCAGCTACCTTCAGCACGCTTCATTCATCATACATTCAGCAGTGGGGGAAAAAAAAAGGACTTAATGCATTAAAATTCCTGCAGACATTTTTAATCTACATATAAAACAGGGCACACACGTTCCTTTTTTTTTGCTTTTAAACCCCTGCTTCTCCCAAGATTCCTGCAATTAGTAAATCTATATTCTGCTCATAGCTACGTAATTTGGCTCAGTGCTCAGTACCCAGCAACTAGTTCATGCAAGGCTGTGAAGTACAAGTGGACAGCTAGACCCTGTATAAATTCCCTATGTTGCCTTAGGAACATTCTTATGTTAGGGAATGGTGAAACAGTCTGAAACAGGAATTCATGGGTGCCCTGGATCAGATGGCCTGGATTCAATGACCAATTAGGGTTTTTTTTTTTCTCTTAAACTCTGATGCACAATTAACTGCAAGTATTGGCTATTTTCTTCACAAATACAGAGTTTATAGATACGGTGCAGCTGAAGCTTCGTGTGGCTCCAATGCATGGAGACACAGAGAATGATATTAAGCTCTGCGCTAACACCATCAATATCCTGAAAACCCTTTCATACAGGCTGCTGAGTCTGTCATAACTGTGGTTGCAGGCAACTTGTTTATTTTTTTGTTGTTTTTTTTGTGTGGGTTTTATTTTTGTCATCTTCAGTCCTTTGCTTTCTCTTTTTCCTTACACTATTTACGCTATTACCGTGTAACCTACTTTACTTTTAAGAAAAGCATTCAATCAGGAAGATTTTATTTGTTCAGACAATAAACTTGTTGAAGAGAAGTTCATTATATTTACACACCCCTGGATGTGTCGATCATATGTCAGTAGCTATTCACTGGCACATCTGATTTTGCCTTCAAATGAAACTGGATTTGTGCCTCTGATTCTTTGTGGAAGGCTCAACACATGCTGTTGCCAGATGAAGAACATTCAATAAAAACATCTTTCATTAGTTCCACTGAAAAGAAAGCAAATTATTGTGTGACTTTAATAGATTATGTATTTCACAAATATTTAATGTTTGGACTGAGGTCAAATTACTTTTAGTCCAACATCTGACATGTTTACAAGTGGGCTCCGCAATAATACGTATTATAGTATGTAGTATTTATGAACATATTTCTTCTTTGTTTATTAATTATTGTTCCACACACACTTTTTAAATGTGCACTAGATTAACTGTAAGCAAGATCCCAAGGAGATACATTCTAAGGGTGCAGTATATAAAACAAATGAAAGGTCTCAAGGGTGAAAAATAAAGCCAGAAGTATTTGGCTGAATGTGCCAAGCTATTACTCATCCTTATAATGACCCCTGGCCCGTGCACTTGGCTTTTCCAGGGGTTAACTGACTACCCAAGGGTCAGTCAGAAAAATTTGTTGACTTTACCTCAGAAGTTAATTTCAAATTAGATGTACATGTTAGCTGGTAATTTTAAGGTCATTTAAACTATTTTTTTTTTTCCAGAGAACATCCCTGGGGGCACGTGGACCATTGCGATCATCACAGTATCAGCTGGAAGCGGTCCACCATTACAAGCCTCTGCACCAGCTGGGGCCGCAGATGACGGCAGGGCACTCTGACATGTTGGTTAATTGGGCAAACATTGTTAGCCACTTTGTCAATAAAACCCTGCAAATTCGAGCAACTGCCGTTGTGTACAGAACAGACTGTTCCGTCAGCAGCAGTAGAATTCCAAATGCGTGATTAAATCAATTCATGCACTTGAGTGTATCATCTGAATGAGTCTGGGAGGTTTTAAAATGATATGCTGATGAACAATTCACATTTCATTAAAACTTTACTTACTTTCAGTACTGCCTCTGTGTGGAGAGATGTGTAGCAGATGCTTGTTTTTTGAAGAAATATATGCACAAATTGCCCTGTTTGGATTTGGGTGACAAATTGTGATTGCAAATAGCTGGACTGTTACTTACTGAGACTAGGCTGGTTTCAGATAAATGTCATACACGTTTGTGAATTGTCATCAGTATACTTGGTAAAGGAAAGTTCTATTGTTATAAAATCAATATATTTGGAGAGAACCTCCCCCTCTAAGGACACCTCAACACTATTATTTTCATCAGATATCAGTACCATCCCTGTTATTTGAATTTCTACAGCAACAGAGGCCCCCGTTTTATAGTGACATCCTAGTTGCTTCATGTTCACTTTTAAAAACAATATATATATATATAGAGCTAGACAATTAATTAAAATTCCATCAGTCCTAATGCACCAAGAAAGATTCTTCTATGAGATGTACACACTTTATGAAATCATCAGGTCTGTTTGTACCTGGGAAAATAACCAACCTGTGTAGGATAAATTTATCCATGCGCTAGCTTACCAATGAATGTAAGAGAAAAATTAAAATCCCATAAGTAAAATATTTTTCTTCACTGTGCATTGAATATAGAAAATTGTTTTTTTTTCCATCATTAAAAAACACAATTCAATTATGTAATTTTTGTTTACTTATTTCTTGCATAACTGTAATACTTGTAAGTGAAACATTCTGACACGTATTGTAAAGGAGAATAAAGACTTACAACCTGTTAATTAGCAAGATAGTTCTTGGGGAGGACACAGCTAGCTACAATTTAAAAGCAAAATGTCCAGTAACCCATATAATTATTTTGGCTTTCTAAATACATGTAAATCATCTGATGTAGTGTAAATCTTCAGCTTGATCTTTATTTTTGTAATATGTGTGCGGTAGCCGGCCAGACAATAGTGTAGGGTAGTTTTGTGATCATTTGCAATAATGTATTGGGCAATTATTTAGATAAAGACAAAAATATGAAATCATCTTAGCCTGATGATTAATTTTAGCTGGGGAGCTATGTATAGTAGCTAGCTAACGTAAGTGAGTTCTGTGCTTTCCTTTCATCATTATCCTGAGAGCTTGTCTTTTCAGTGAAAATGTAAGACCAGTTTCTGGTTGCACAAATATGAAACCATAGTGACTTTTCTAGCTTGCTAATAGCTGAACATGACTTCAATATATTTGTGACCTACTGTATTGTTGGTTGCATGTTAGCTAGCAAAATAATTTCATTGTAAATGGAAATTGGTCACTTCTGTCATTTTCCTCCTGCAACTGTAAAAGCTAACTGTAAAACTGCATTCATATTGTCCATTTGATCTGTTAAATTTAAAGCAGTAAAAGTTTTGATCTTATATTGATGCATAGCAATATTCCACTGTGTAACAACGTATGTAAATGACAATACAAATGAATGACTTAAATGAGAGAATTTTTTTTCCACCAAGAAATTAATATAAATATTCATTTTGAATAGATTGCTTGAACTGTCAGTACTATCATATCATACAGTTTGTGAAAAGCCTCTCATTATACACAGAAGCCTGAATGATTGTCAGATAAAACACTTTTAACATGAAATACTTCTCAGGCAAGGAGAATGCCAAAAAAGCCCCCATCATTACATTTCCTGTCAATCCCCGCAAATTCTCTAATTATGCCATGCTATCTTCACAAATAGGTTAATTAAATCTAATGGGACTCCAATGAGACTCCTGGCAGTTAGTTTCCATATGAATAAGCAAGATTTTCTTTCTTTGAATTCCTATGTCAGCCACATTAACCTTATCTCTGAGTTGAGTTTTGTGTTTTCCATTTGATACTTCACATCTCAAATATCTTATAATTCAAAACATGAACAACTGCCCTTTTTAAAGTAATTTAACCAGGGTGTGTAATAACAATGATGACAACTGTGAACGTTATTAGAAATTAAATTATTAAAATTAAATAAAGGTTGATTTTTATTTTATTTTACTCTTGTATTTATGGTGACACCTATACACTTTGCTTTCACCGTGAAGAAATAACAACACTTTTTATACAAAGCCCCCATTTCAGGGCCCTATAATGTGTGGGACATATTAATGTTATGTAAATAAGTCAAGTTTAATACTTTGTCGCATATCAGGTGATGACTGCTTGAAGTCTGTGACCCACAGACATCACCGGGTGCAGAGTATCTTCTCTGGTCATGCCCTGTCAGGCCTGTACGGCTGTCTTCTTCAGCCCCTTTTTGTTTTGTGGGCTAGTTGCCTTACGTTTTCTCTTCAGCATATGAAACGCATGGAAAATCCAGTTGTTTTGTCGTCTTTGTGACAGTTCTTGGTAAAAAGTGCTATACAAATAAAATTGAATTGAATTGAATACGGATGTTATAAGAGACAAAGTGGATCTGCTTGAAGAGTACTCTAGACACTCTCTGTGAAACAGTTAAAAATATTTCACTCCAAATATGTTGCTAAAATGTAGTATAGGGCCTAAGGAACTGGGAAATAAATGTTGCATTTTTGCAATACTGGGCCTCACAGGGTTAATTGTATTTTGTAATCTCTGCACCATTGTAAATGAGGACTTGTTTCCTCAATCTGTCTTCTGAGAATTTAATAAAGGTTGATTTTCTTTATGTTTCTCTGGTCCTCATGTTGACAAACGCCAATAACAGACACCAAAGGCAATCAAAAGCCTAGAGTCTAGAGGACTAGATACGGAAAGCTCTCTTATACCTGCACAAAGGAAACAACTGAATACACAGAAACACCTGTGAAGCCAATTGCCCCAAACCTAATGGTGCCCTAAAATGGAGAGACTATGAATAAAAAGTTCAGTGATTTCCACATGATGAAACCAAAAATGTATAAAAGAACCCTATGTATAAATACTGAGAATCTGCACTTTAACAACATTGTTTGACTACAAGGAGTACAGAGCCAAATCAAGAAAAAATATGCCTTTGACCCAAATGTTATGGAGCACATTATATATCTGCTGTAAACCCACATATACTGCATGTATTGCATCATGAAGATATGACTTGACTTTTTCCAATAAAAAAATTGCAATGGAATAAACAGGTTAAAGAGTTGTCTTTCATTGTAATAAAATAATATTTCAGACCACATAATAAAATCACTCTGTGCTATCAATAATAGAATGACAGTTCGGATCTGATCATGTTGCATAGCAACTACCAGTAAGACTCATCTATTAAAAGGGTGATAAAAATTACAAATGCTTCAGCATATGCTGTAGGATACAGGCAAAAAGTTATCTAGCTCAACTAAATTTGAATGTCAGACACATGACTGATGGGTTTAGCCGTGATGAACATTCATCACAAAATGGCCATTGTAAATGAGACTAAAGCCTCTGTATTTATTACATTTCTTGTATCCTTCTACTCGGCCTTAACTGCACACCTCAATTAGCAGTACTGTGAATTGCTCAATGCACAAGAGCGAACTTTCACAATACGCTTAACCTATATTTAGGTTACATATATAATTCAGTAGAACTTAACTTCAACATTAGAAATCTATGGCAGCCAGTGTGAGTGTGGGCCCACCACGTGGATAATTTCTGCAGGCACCCCTGTCCCGAAATGAGTCAATGCACAGAACACAGAGGCTTTAATGAAATTATCATTCATTTTTCAGTGAAATGAATGAACACATTGGCCTACATTCAATCACCATTTGTCTTTAAAAATGCAAGTGCTACACTTTTTTTTTTTTTTCTCAAAAACTCAATTTGATGAGTAAATTTTAGTCAAAATTTCTGTTTTATATAGCGCTTAATACATGGTAGTTGAGGTAATATAACTGAAAATAGTTGGGGAAGTTTCTAACTCAGAGAGGCAAAGACAAAGAGAGAAATACTGACACTGTAACACCATGTAACACCAGCAATGTGGAATAGTCACCACTTTCAAGAGGAGTATGTCTGAGAAAGGCTTTTGGTGAAACAACAAGGTTCATTTTTAAAAATCTTTTTTTTTCAATTTGTTTCCCATTAATACCCAAATTACTATATTGTCCAATAAGCATTCTAACACATGGATGGACTTGAACTGAACATGTAAGGTAAGCTGAATCTCCCATAATAGAGATCTTGATAAACTGCTACCGACAAAGGACAAGCAACAAAGCTGCCTCTTCAGGTTCCTTCACATCCTCAACCTTGCTTGATAATGGCTTCATTGTAAATGACAACTGTTGAAGGCCTATGGCTTGACCACTTGCTTCTTCTGTCCAGTAAAGTGAAAAGAAAGGCCTGTCTCTCAAGTGATACAGTGAGTTTGAAAACACAGTGAAGAGAAACCCACAGCTTAATCAATAACTGACCCTTCACTTGCTCTCGACGCCCTGAATGACTGCAATCTCAACAGGAGACATCAAGGTCGATTTGATGAAAAACGAAACTCATTTCCTTTGTAGCAACAGAATGGGGAACATGAATTTGTGTGTGTTCATGAGGGTGCATGCGTGTATGCATGAGTGTGTGTGCATGTGTGTGTGCATGTACGCGTGTGTGTGTGCATGTGTGTGTGCATGTACACATGAGTGTGTATGCATGTGTGTACAGGGGGAAGAAAAGTCAAATTATATCTGACTTCATTGGCGAAACAGGACAGGTGAGGTAGCACTGCCAGCGATAGCATGTAATACAACTTGAGGTAAATTCCAGGGGTGGGATGATCTTGGAAAAAATATGTTGGAAATTTAAAAAAATTCCAACATCCTGTCACCAAGACACACAACAGGTTTTAAAACAGCGAGAGCTACTGAATGTGAAATGAGGCCTTGCATTTTAGATTAAGCTTCTGTTGGGAAAGCATAAAATGTCCTGCTGTGCTATCAGTCAAACAGAAACATGTTCAAATGGTGCATCAGATGCATGGCCAGACAACATAGTTCCAAACTCATAAATAATGAATAACTTCATAAATATACAGTAGTAAAAATATATAACATTTGGGACGTAATATGAAATAAAATGAACGAGTACAGCAATCACAACTGTAGGATGTGTTTTTCTAAAATTTATAACTATATTTGTCTCGAGCTAAAAAAAAAATCACTGTTGGATGTGTTTTACACCGGTTACGAAGCTATGTGTTTGTGTATTAGGATGACATGGTACTCGTGCAGTCTTCCCATGACGTACTCAAGATTGTAATGAACACACAGTTCAGTCATATATAGGATACAATCCAGAAAAAGTTGTCAAAAACACTCAGAGAACATTAATACTTTCTCCGAATGATCCTTCACAAGAACTATACTATAGCTTTGCAAGAAATAATAAGACGTCAACAAATTATGTCAATAACCAGAATTACGCATATTGTGTGTTGCATGGTATGTCATGGCAAGACCACTTGCTGCATCGGTATAACACACCATACGCCTATTTGCAGTTACTCACATGAGCATTTATGAATGTTTATACAGTGCTTACCATGGGGTTAATACAGCTCTTGTTGAGAACCATGCATAGAAATCATCACCCAAAGAATTTATTCAATGACCTTACTCAAAAAACGATTATGAAAGAGAATTTCATAGTTATGAAATACCTCTATAAACACACATGCAATATACAGTATACATGCAGTATATATGCATGTGTGCACTGTGTGTGTGTGTGTGTGTGTGTGTGTGTGTGTGTGGGTTTACATTTGGCTGAAATGATCTGATGTGATCTGATTTTGGAACAAATATCACACTTTACAGAAATGCAAAAACCACATTTTCACATTACTGAATAGATTACTTTAAGAGTAATCATTTTACAGTCCATCTTCCTCCTCAATATTACATTTATTTATTGACTGATTTATATGTCAGCTTTGTTAATGTTACAGTGAAGGTCATACACCGTTTATGTGAAGAATTCCCTTAGGCATAATGGCGATTACACACAGCATTTCTATGGCATGTCAAGAAAAATACCCTTCCCTGTGAGAAGAAGCTATTTTTATCTGTTTATGTACAGTACACGGCACATGCATGACCTGTGATTATTCACATAGGCCAAATCTGCGTCATGAAATTACCAGAAAAAGCAGAACCTTTACTTTTACCTACACTAAACATATAAAATAAGGCATAATGTAGACAAATGTCCCATGTTGCAGCTTGCATTTTCTGTAATAGGACTGGTGGTAGTAGAAACAGGGTGGAGAAATAATAATGCTGAATATATACATACATTATATTACAGAGATATTACATATAGTGAAATGAATTGGTTTAACAGTCTTTTTTTATTCACACTTTATTTCTTGTTATATTTTTATTCATTCATGCTCTGGTATCACCTAATACAATTGAGGAAAGCACTCTACCTTCTACTTATAATAGTTTGCTTACTCTTACCTCACAAGGAGTAATGTCAATGAATGGCAGATAAAGGAGGTTTCAGAGACCACATGGTGTGCTACTTTCTTCAGTCTCCTGCAATGGACGCATTTAGTATGTGGAACCATTGAGGATAAAATTGCATGCAGAAATAGTGCCAAAATGAACATCTTGTTGAGGAATGTTTTCAGTTGGACAAAGTGTGTGATTGTATTTGGATTACCGCTTCAGTTAATTAGACTGAAAATGTGCTCTCATCCACTAAAATATGAGCAGCACAATTACTGATGATTGGAAGGTAACTTTGCTGTTGACCTCTCTGGAAGCAAAACAGTGTTCAGGTTCTCAAAAGAATCCATACAATCAAAGATAACAGCGCTGCTATCCACAATCTATTCGACGGCTTCCGGTGGACCCTCCTGGCAGACTTACCCCTGCCCACCCCTCTAGGAAATCAGGAGGCACACTCCACCATCACACAACCACAAGACCCTCAACTGTACAAATTCATGATAACAGAAATAAATAGAGAAGTAAACACAAACACATGAGTTACAATTTCCTATTCATCCCCATCTCTCACTGCGCTAAGGAACAGATTCTTTTGAGAAGGAGCCTCAGGCAGATGTGCACACGTACACAGAAGAAATGAGAACAAAATGTCCAAGAAGACATGACAAGCCACTCCCACAAAGAATCGTCAGATTTACATTTTTAAGTGACAATAAGTGATTTTTTTCCCATCTTTTCTGAAAAGATACATCATCTCAGAAAGCTTTGAAGACTGTTAATGCAAACCATAGTGTGATAACAGATTCCTGTGCATTTATCTATTGGTGATCAAGAAATATAAGTGACGAGTTTGTTAAATGACATTGGAGCTTTGATTTGAACTAGATGTTATGGTCAAATGAGATTAAAGTTTCTGTTTTGGTCATTCACACTGGTGGTTTTGAAGTAGTATCTGAAGAAGCTTGTCTATGTTGAATAATATTATACCTTTGTCTGAAATATAGTGGTGGAATTTTGTTGTTTTAGTTTGTTTCGTTTTGCACCTGGGGCTCTAGTTAAGATCAACTGAATTATAAACTTCAGCACCATGACAGTTTGGCCAAAAACCTCGTCCCCTCTACATGGATCACCGGATATGAATGTAAATACCCTCAAATTAAAGCTGCAGTCTGCAATTTAACATTATATTCACTGCTTAATCTCAAATCTAAAGAGCTCAAGTAAGGAGCAAAAAAAAAAAAAAATGACAAAAATGATGTCCCTGTCCACATACATATGGTCTGCACCGTATGCAAGTGAGTATATGTAGTGTATATAGTGACTGACAATATGGCTGTTAGAAATATGCCGAAAAGCCATTCTAGTCATAAAAGGGGAGATTTTTTTTTTTAATGTCCATGTAATGCTGTACCAAAGCACATAAACTGTTCTATATGTATAATTCTGCTCTGGAAATGCTGATCAAAGGTTGCACATAACCAAACACTGCAAGCAGGAATGAATTATTCAAATATATTTGGATTCTTGCTGGGAGAAAGGTGCCAGGTAGCTAGTACGCAATGCCTGTCAAACAGTAAGTGTTCTTGCTCAGGGGTATGTTATACAGACGTCCAGCAGACCAGACTCCATTTGTGGGAGGGAAAGAGGATTAAACTGAATTTACCGTACGCTGCTTGCCAGGCATTTCATTGAGGTCGAAGGACCAGGCTGAAGAAACAACAGCAATAAAAGTTGTTAATTTCTTCCTGTATTGGATTTGTATTCCCTCATTTCAGACGGATTAAACACCTTCTGAGAATCACCGAGGCCGGTAATCAGATACGACGTGACAAACAACATGAATTATTATGATTTCTAATGCAATTTCATGCCACTTAAAATTGTTTCTCTAACAAACAAAAACTGACAGCAAGGAGAAAATTG
Source organism: Anguilla anguilla (assembly GCF_013347855.1). Taxonomy (NCBI): domain Eukaryota; kingdom Metazoa; phylum Chordata; class Actinopteri; order Anguilliformes; family Anguillidae; genus Anguilla; species Anguilla anguilla. The sequence goes on along the minus strand of NC_049214.1, from coordinate 21,897,732 downwards.
TACATTTTGAGGATTATGCTATAGAACACAGAGATATATGACAACTATACTCCGTTGTCCTGCTGTACTTCAGGCTCTGAATATTAATACATTATAATCACTGTGGCATGTATTATAATTCAGACATAAAATAGCATTTACTATAACATTGCACACACACGCATGCACAAACACACGCACGCATGCACACACAGTATATATCATAAAAAGGCAGAATAATTACACAGGAGTCTGGAAACTTCTATTACAAATGTAACAAGTTTGTGTCAACCTGTATTCATAATCATATTTTAAAAATATGCTGTCAGAAAATGTAGTTGCTATTCATTGCAGAAAAAAAGAGCTAAATGGAACATAGAACCATATGGCAGCACATATTAAGACTCAAAGGAGCATATCTTGACAATTTGGAGATCTCATTTATAACTTTAAAAATGAAAATAACCAGACAAATGGAAACGCTTTGTCTTCCTAGCTCAAGACTCAACTTTTTTTAAATAAAAAACGTGACCCATTATGAGATGCAAATGGGATTCCTCAGATATTTTATGTGAAAGCATCTGCCAAGAAAGAAATTTTTAATTTCTCATGAACTGATAACAACTTGGCTCTGGTGGACCATTAGTGAATGCAAATTGAGCTTCTGAGTTAAACACTGGCCTTCTTAACAATCATAATTAAATGATCAAAAATTGTCAACATACAGCTTCTTCAGAGGCAGAGGATACCAGGAAATACGACGACACCTGTCATGCCTTCACACCTTGACACTGTAATTTGTTTGGCTGTTCCAAAGGGAAAACTGTCATAATTACTCAGTTAATAAAGTCCTAGTGATAACTTCAATACAAAGGAGGAAGTTTGTGTTCAGTTCAATTTATTTAAAATGTCTGAAAAATAAAGATAGTGTTTTTAATTGGAGAAAATGTAGTTACAAAATGCTTTAAATCCCAGATTGAAAAGGTGTCTCAATAAAATGACTCTTGAGGGGCTGGTGGGTGGCTCATCCAGTGTGTAGATGGAACTCACGCTCTGGCATCTGGATTGTGAAAGTATTGTCTGTGGCTGGCAGGCTTGCAGAGCAGCGCATATTTGAATGTAGCCTTACACTAGAAGACAGGGATTCCATTGGCTGGGACGAACATGTCATATTGCTCACCAGCAACCTCTGCTGGTCAACCGGGCACCTGCAGTCTGCGTGCCAAAGCTGCACTTCAGGTGTCTTCCTCTGGCTCAGGTGGGCCACATTGTGAAAAGAAGCAGTGGCTTGCCATTCAGAGGAGAGCGTGCTTCTCTTGAACTCAGAGCAGAGGTTGCAGTGATGAATGCCACTTGAGAATACCCTCAGTCCAAATTGGAGGAAAAAGGGGAAGAAAAGTATATTATATTGGTATCAAAAATGTATATATAGAAGACCCTCTGAAGCATGGTGCTACTGATTTATGAAGCCCACATTTTTATATGCATTTACATATAAAGCACCCAGCACTTTACAATCAGTTAAATGGTTTGACGGTATTTGCTAAATAATAAGTGACGATAGTCTGCCCCTAGGGACCCTTCCTTTATCTCCTTCTGGGCTCACTGAATATATTTCTTAACTTAAAATTCAGCAAAACTTTAAGTTCTGAAAATGATCTTAAATTTCAATAAGATTTGTTCTTAAGTTTGACTTCCTAATTATAATGTAATTTCAATTAAAGCCAAGAGAGACATCTGTATTAAATGCATTCACCACAAGTGCAGGGCAGATCCTATGGTGACATGGTCGAGACTCATCAATGTCAGCAGTTAGGATTAGGAGAGTGCAAAGGTGAGTCACAACTTTTGGTTTAAGTTTCCCAGTGACACTAAAGGTAATAACTCTTACAAGGTCATAATCAAAAATATCCTCACCATCTCCATTACTGAATAGTAGAGAAATTCTGTGCAGGAATAACAAAAATGTGAGTGTGAGCGCCCACTGTGTGTATGATCATTTTGTACATATGCATCTCTGTTGCATGAAATGTAAAAGAATCCCCCCTCCCCCCTCCCCCCTCCCCCCATCCCCCGCTCCCCTGCTCCCTTTTTTCAACCCTCCTCAAACGCCTCTAAAAAACTAGAACGGGACATTATGCAGCAGAACAATGCTTCAGCTCCTGAATACTGGACTGCACTGAACTATCATTTAACCCACTCTGTAAGGAATATTCCTGTCAGGCTTTATACCTTACAAAGCTTTGGTTTCTATTATATTTAAATAATAAAATGTAATTGGAAGGTGTGGGCATGTATGGACTACTTTTTATGCTTTATATTTTTATTTTCTTTTAATCTGTTCTTAAACAATTGCAATTTTCTTATGATGGTAGCTCAAGTTTGGTAAATGTGTTGAGAAAACAAGTTCAGAAAATAAAAAAAAATGCTGCATATCACTTTTTCAGGTGTCACAGATTACAGCATTTTTATAAGTGCTTTATAAAGCGGTAATAACATGTTCATGGAGGTAGACTATGTTGTTACACTTAAGATTAATATAGCATGACTAAATTTTCCTGGAAATAATCCATTGACTCTTCCTCATAAAAAAACATTTTATACAACAGTTGTAGATGAAATTCTGCATTTCATATTTTTGTGTCATTATTTGTAAGGGATGAAAATTTGAAGTCAAATAGTACCCGGTGGATCATACATGTGCTTAGAGATAAAGATAATTTCCACCATAAGTCTCTTAAATCAACTGATGGTTTTTTTTGTAGAACTTCAGAGGTATAATCTTCCCTTTTATTGATCATTTACTTTGAATTATCAAGAGCGTTTCTGCTCATCTAAATGGAAGCGTGTATGTAATGTAAAAAATGAAACCATTCAAAGAAAATCTCAATTTATCTCAAGCCGTCATTAACAAACATGTTAAACATGATCTATGGAGCCCAGCAAAGTCGAAATCTTCACCACCCCACCTGATGTTGAGGGCGTAGACCAGGACAGTGGTGGAAGGACATGGCTGCAAGCTGAGATAGACTTCAAGTGTTACCAAAAAAAAAAAGAGAAGGAAAGTGTCCAGGCTCCAGTGATGGTGAGCTATATCTGAAGCTATAGAGAAGCAACTGCCATAGCCTGGTATTGAATCCTGACTGTGCCAGAGCAGACTGTGGCAAGGCAATGCATGATTGACTGCAGAATCAGTCAAGGTTGGGGATTTTTCATTCAGTGAAACCGTCCTTGCCCTATCATGCAACAGCAACTCCCCTGATTGATGGGGCTCCAGCAGTCTGCCTGCAACCAGATGCTCATGGAGTGTATTCCTCCAACATAATGACTGCAAAACTCACCAGTGGGCTGTGGAGGGAATGTATGTGGAAGCTTCAGAGGAGTGTGAATGCTTGTTAGAGGATGTTGCAGCAGTTAGACTGCTATATGAAAACAACTGGGAATTCCAAATTGAGAGGAAGGAAAAAAAAAAATTCCAAAAAAAGGTCTAGCGGCGCCACTGTGATGAGTTCATGTGACAGCTCCGAGTATAAATTGGTCCTGGAAAAAGTGATCTTCATAAAAAATGTAACCCAGACTGTTATAGAACATATAGCAGCCAGTGTTCAGCCACAATGGCGGATGATTTGTGAGTGTGGGAGTAAACAATGATGTGGGCTACAAATTGATTTCCAAAGATCAGAATAAATTCTTGAGGTACTTGCACAATTTTGACAATCAAACAGTCTTGGAGACAGACTTAGACAAATAGACCATTCATGAATATTACAAATTAAAGAGACCTTTCAAGGTTTGTCAGATTGGGCAAAATCAGAATCTGGGGGAAGCTGTGATTGCTTTACTGTAGGAAGCTGACAGCCAGAACTCAAAGAAGAAAACAGATTAGATTTTGTTGGCAAGCTCTGGTGCTTGAATATGTCAACATCAGAAAAAAATTCCTTCAGTGTCCCCTCTATTTTGGAAAGCTCTGAAAAATCTTTCAGTCTAGCTGGCTGTGTTGTGATGAAATCTAAGTTTTGAAAGTGATATTTCAGTTCACATTTCAAAGTTTTAAGCCACTTAGGACGTTTCTCCTCCTTGGTGATCAAGGAAAATGAACAATAACATTGATATGCATCATTTTGGATAGAAAGACAGTTTTGAACATTAGAATGCAATATTTCCTTTTCAAAGACATTTGGGGGGTTTGCTAATAGAGTTGGTTGTTCATATATTCTCTCAAAACTATAGATAAACAAATCTATAGTTTCAGGAAAGATGTGTGAACAATGGATTCAAATTTTGCCAAGAAAGGTGTTACATTGGTGGGAAAAAATATAGTCACAGGAAAAAGCAGCTATAAAATGCCCAAAAATCACATTTCAGGAAAAGGGGAGAGTCCAGAAGAAAAGCCAGCACTGATTGTCTCTAAGCCAGGCTACTACGGATTTTTGCTGAGCATGATATTGCCAAGAGAGGGGAGGAGGAAACTGGTCTCACTTTCAAAATGTGATAATTACCCATCAGAAAAAATCACCGCAAGATTACGATCGAGCCCCTGAGGAAGAGCTGTCTAGAGTCTCAAAACCCACTGCTGCATCAAGCTTTAAACCATACGAGGTAGAGGCATGAGAAGCCAAAAACATAACTTAACATCTCAACTGAGTGTTGGAAAAACTGACCAAAATGACATGGAATTACTAAAGGAAAAGAAAACACATGGGAGTTGATAGCAGTAACAGTAAATTGCTGTTAATGATTGTCAAATGCAAAGACAGGATGAAAAGAGTGTCATAAGGCTTCAAAATTAACAAATCAATTAAAAATGTAAAAGCACACTATATTACAATGAAGTTTTCTATTCTATTCTATATTACTCATTAACCATTCTACATAAAATGCAAATATTTTTCCAACCAGCTGTAGTTATGAAACATACACTAGACATTTTTTTTGAACAAAATGCATGTGGGGAAAAAATGTACTTAAAGTGCGAAGGTGGTTTTCAATGAGACACAAACTCAGAACTCCGTCTTATTTGACTCCCCTTCACTTGCACACCCACCTCTGAATTCACTTATGTGAGTCATTCTTGACTTACGTTTATTTTGGGCTTGCTTACCTCAAGTATGAACAGACCACATGGTGTATTGTCACCTCTGTTCTGTAATTCATTCCAATCATATAAAGCAAGGTGTCCCCAATAGTGACACGCTGTGCGATGGTATTGACCTTAATTGTGTTGCCCAAACCTGGAGGTTAAATTTTATGAATGAACCCCATGATTGGTGTTAGTTGAATGAACCTGAAACAGGCTGGGTACTCCATTAGCCACATCTGTCCTGAATCATTCTTCAATCCAGCTTCCAGTTGCCACAGAACATTACAGCAGTGTTGCTATGGAACAAGCCACTCAATAGAAAAAGCCATGTTCCAGTGTCGCACTGTACCCAATGCAGATTTGATCACCTTGCATGAGCTAGCATATCCCTCTTGTCTTTCAAGTGCACATTTTGTGATTCAAGGTAGATTTTTGATCCACTTTATCTGAACGCTTCCTCCCAGTTTACTTCAGACAGAAGCAGTTATTTTTCAGACCTGAGCGACGAAAAAAAAGACAGCACACATTTTTGATAAACAGTACCCTGAATAGAATTTCATATTTATATTCCATTTCCCTACAGATATTCTGGCTGAGATCACTTGTACATTTAACCCATGTTGAAGTACAAGGCTTGCAATATGGAATGAAGCCAAACAGTGGCAACACAGAGTGTTTGTCCACATCTCGTTAAATCCGTAACTGCAAGTATTAGTATGCCAGCCATATCTACCTTTGATGATATCGTCAGGCCAAACTGCATGGACTACAAGGACTCAAAAATGACAAAAAAGAAGCTCTAAGCCATCTTTTCCAATTAGGTAGACAGTGGTGGAATAGACCCTTTGTTGGCCTTTTGACTTTGGCTTTGACAACCAATCAAAGTGTTCCTACATGTAACAACAGCTGCTAACCGTGACTGACTCGGTTCAAAGCATAGAGAGAGTTAACTCAGCGTTAAGTATGTCAAAAATAACTTGAATTGCATGAGTCAGCCCATGCACTTTTCCCCACAGTGAAAGGGAAGTGAAAGTTTGAAATATACAGAATCAAAAAGGAATATGGGATATTTTCGTGATTCTGATCAATAAAATTCATATATATTGACCATAAAAGTAAGCAGTGACCAATTCATTGTCTACTTGTGGTATGTTAGTAATAGATACATTAGTCTACAAAGCAGTTAGCCAGCACCTGTCTACTCAGCCATTTTAGCAGTAGCTTTAGTGTTCTGATAAACAATGGAGTGTTTAAGATTTGACTGATTATACTAAAATGCAGGCTGTAGTAAGCGCTTGTGAATTGTTTCGAATTAAAAGTTATTCCAGGAAGGGCCATTTCTGCTGTTCTTTCAGTTACAACAATTATGGAGACCCTTGTTACCATGGTGAGACTTGTGCAATTCTGTTTCAACCTCTTGGGAAGCGTGCTCCTGCTAATTTAAGTTTCCCGACTATTCCAGCAGCTCTCTGGTATGTGTCCATGGCGGGGGTTTCCCCGCCATTACAAATATATGCAAATATGAATGTGACTCATGTATAGCACACCACCCATTTAAGCCTTTATTCATTTCCTTCCAGTTCATAATGACACATAGTAGTATTTGTTGGCTAAGTCCCTGTAATGCCAAAATTAAATGTATGCTCATAAATATGTGACATGTCCTCTGGCCTGCCTTAATTACATCTTAAGCAAGATGGAAAATTACGACAAAGCTCAACCTGATGATGACCGAGATGTCCACCTCCCTGCCATGTGCTCTCTCTTGCACCCTACAGCTCCTTCTACCTCCCTGCCATGTGCCCTCTCTTGTACCCTACAGCTCCTTCTACCTCCCTGCCATGTGCTCTCTCTTGCACCCTACAGCTCCTTCTACCTCCCTGCCATGTGCCCTCTCTTGTACCCTACAGCTCCTTCTACCTCCCTGCCATGTGCCCTCTCTTGCACCCTACAGCTCCTTCTACCTCCCTGCCATGTGACCTCTCTCGCACCCTACACCTCCTTCTACCTCCCTGCCATATGCCCTCTCTTGTACCCTACAGCTCCTTCTACCTCCCTGCCATGTGACCTCTCTCGCACCCTATGGCTGCTTCCAGCACCAAGAGCCTATGAGTGTTGCAAGAGGACAAACTTAACAAAAATGAATATCCCAATGGTGAGCTAGATGTTGGCTTTACCACATCTTCTACAAGTCCTCCCATTCCTAACCACTTCCTCAAATCAGTTTGTGGTTCCAGCTCAGGTCCTCTCCAGGCTTGACTACTGCAGCTCTCTGCTTGCCTCTACCAGCTGGCCTCTGCAGCTCATCCAGAATGCTGCTGTATGCCTGGTGTACAACCTCCCAAAACAGTCCCACATCACTGTCCTCACTGCCCTGCACTAGCTGCCCATACCCACACATCAAATGTAAAACTTTACTGCTAGCCTACCAGCTGCCAAGGAGACTTCCCCTTAATACCTTCAACAGATCATCAGATTATACGCACCAGTCAGACCCCTCCGACCCTCAAACCTGGGACATCTGGTCCCTCCACCTCTCCAAGCCTGGACTTCCCAGTGATGCCTGCTGTCTCTCCCAGGCCCTCAGCGGTGGAATGTGCTCCATGTGATAGCCAGAACAACACAGCCATTAGTTGTTACTGCGCTTCGACCCCTGATCTTTGCTCTAGTGCTCGCATTGCAAGCTGCGCTGGATAAAAACGGCAGCTAAATGCCAATGAAGTAGAATAAAAGCATAGAGTCAGCCACTGCTATTTTTCAGCTGGACGTCCACCAGAATCCATAGCCATTTGTGCCAGGGCAAACTACACTACAAACAGTACAGGCAGACTGCTGGCACCCAATTAGCCAGGGGAGCTGCTGATGCTCATTGTAATGCTCAGTGAAGCTGGGGATCCTCTGCCGAATGCACCCTCCCTCCCGGAATAACACTATGCCCAATGAGATGCTCCGCCAGTTGGCACCATAGTGGTCAATAACCGATCCAGACTGAACGATTCATAAAAAAACTGGTTCTTTAGCAGGATGTGACAGCTTGAGTGCAGAAAGAACAGGAAGCCAATGCACTGTATATGGAGCAAAGTGCTCTCTGCTGGTACAGCTGGTCTCAGGAGACTTACATATAACAGCCATTCTCCTATGTATTATAAAATACACATTTGAACATTTGTGCAGCACCAGGGGGAACCTGTTTTTTGTCATGCTTTACAGGAAACGCCCAAACAAGTATCAACAAGCTACCTCATTATAGAGTACTTGGCAAACAAACAAACTTTCAAAACTATCAAAAAGGCAGGCTCCCACAACAATGCCATGATACCATCTCTCATCACATTATGATATTCACTGTAATTCCTGATTTGAGGATTAAAAGTATCAGTGAAACTATTGATTCAATTGAGCAACAACCTGACCAACAAGTAATTTTTTCAGTGACATACACGGATGTAATTAAACATGGTTTTTAAACTCTTTGTTGAACCACATCTGATTTATTAATAGGCAACTATTTATATCGGTTTTGAACACAGATGATTTCACAACATAACCGTGGAGTGTATAGCATGTGAATCTTATCAAATTGCCTTTTACTGGAAAAAAAACAATTTGATGAGGCAGTCTATTGTGCTCACGAGAAGAAGAGACAACAGTGTTAATATATTATGTGAAGTGCTGGTCTCTCAAATGTGTCTTGTGTGAGGAATCAAAAACAACAGAATCACACTCTACTGAATATAATCATTTATTTACTCTAAAGTGATGCAAGAATTTACAAGTATTTTCTCTTAAGGTATAAAATTTTTTTCTTAAATAAGCGATTTCCATTTATGTTCAGAAAATGCATTAATTATCCATTACAAACCCTGAAAATGACAAATCCCTTACAACCAACAAAACCAAAAACAAAAATAAAAACAGTTAGCAATACAAATCCAGCAGATTGCAACCTGACTTGAGAAGTTTCCAGAAGTTCATATAGTATTGCTCAATATTTGCCTTTATAAAAAAGAATATTTAAATTCAAAATTCGGAAACAAAATAAGCATTGTTCTGAAATTATATATAGATATGTACATCAAAAAAATATTATAGTCAAAAAGGCCTTGGTTTAAGCTATTTATTAGAAGGTATTAAATTGTGCCTGGGTCTGGTCAGCTTTCAAAGCAGACTGATGACAAGATCTCCGGGTTCGCCTCAGCATTTTGGAACCTGCATCCGGTGCAAAAAGGGAATCGGCGCCTGTGAAAAAAATGCCGATAAAGCATCAGTTAAAACAAAAAGCGGAGATGAAAAAGAGAAGCCATCACAAGGCTTTTACAGTGCACACGTATCCACTGGCCAGCCAAAATCTCCCTCTTCCTCCAGAGCAGTTCAGACTGTGCAATAGCAACTTGAAGAACCCGAACACAGTTCAGTTTATAAAGTTGACCAGATAACATTGTAACAGAATGGATAGATTTTCTGGGTTATAAATCAGATTTCCCACTTAAATGCTTGACAAAAGAACCTTCAAAGAACCCCCCCCCCCACCCTTAAAAAAAAAAAATAAATAAATAAAAAAAAAAAAAAAAAAAACCTAAAACATGTACTCAAACTTCAAAAACAAGGTTAACCAGCAACGCCACCCCAGATCATACAGGTTGTCTGAAAGGGGACTCTCCACAAAAAAAAAAAAAATGACATAAAGAAAATGGTTAAAAAATAGGACTGGCAGAAATCAATAGAGACTTGGAGCTTGTGGAGGACATGAAATGAAACGGCATTACTGGACCGTGGGGATGCCGGGAGAACCTGAACTCTGTCTGACCCTCCCCGCTGCTCTCTCCAGAGCCCCGCTGGCAGCGTTTGGGATGGAAATGGCCCCCTCTGAGGGACTGAGCCCCCTGAGGAACGGCCTTTCGGAGCGCCGCATGCCTCCAGGACGTCTCTCCGTTAGGGAGGAGCCCCGAACCTCCAGAGCGTAGGAGGCGTGGGGCGACTGCCTGCTCTTCCTCGCCCCTTCTCCTCAAAGTTGTCTGATCTCTTTTCCGTTGGCCGCGTTCTTCTCGCAAACCGAGGCCTTCGCCGCCATTACCAAGCGCGTTCCCTAATCACTGATCATCAACCGGCTCATTACGAACGGCAAAACACATAAATTACAGCACAAAGCACTTGATCATAAATGAGTTGTTGACACTGCGATACACACATTATGATGGTCTTAAAGTGCCTTTAATCCCCTCGCAAATTACACGCGAGTGACGAAACTGCAAATAAACCACTGAAAGAGGCCCCCAATCAAAGGAAAAACATTATGCAAATATCATGCGCCTCCATTAGTAGGACTGACACCTCTTACTTCAGCCTGGCTATGACAAAATGCTCATTTGGAATAATTAAAACAACTGCCCCACAATTTTAGTGTTTGCCTGCAGTGAGAGAATTAATTATACATTCTTAGAAGCTGAATTCAGCAACAGAATGCAATGATTACTTAGGGATTCAAATATTAACGTCAGCTTTTCTCTGACAGACGTGCTGAAAGGACCCATGCCTAATAAACACGCACTTTCACACGTTAGTTTATATTTTTTTAATGAAATACTATATACAACAACGCTCTTTAATTTCCTCGGTATTTTCAAGATGGTTGATATACAGATCAGCACGCATTAAAAAATAAGTCTTAGCTTACAAAATACAGCATATAAAAAAAATGTGAACAAGCGCACGTCAAAGCGAAGCTAATTTTTTAAATGTCTTTTTTTAGCGTTATCTAAAGACTCAGGGAGGTCTAGAGCCAACAGTATTAGAATTCACCAGACAACTGACTGCAGCTGAGCGATGAGTTAAATTAATATCAAAACAGATGGTCTGTCACAGCGCCATGGTCAAGATGAAAAACGACTTCTCTGAGCACTGGGTTCCGTGAGCCAGGTGCCGCTCGGTTTCAACGGTACGATGACAGAGCCAAAGGCATTTATTACGGAAAGTCAAAGCAGACGCGTGTTTATGGCCACTTCAGGCAATGAAGCTAATGCTCCAAAGAGGCTACGCTCTTTGCGGACACCACCGCATGCAATCATATTGAAATAAAGTTAATTGTTTTGAGATGATTACAGAATTAAAATCCAGAATAATGCAGTAATTAATGATATTCTACCAAACATATCCCAGAGGCATAATCTGAGCCCATTTGGAGAACGCTTCCTTAATTTCTTGAGGAGGATCTTATCACGTTTTTAAATTGCTTTGAAACCTCTAATGCCCCATGTCTAAACATGTTCTAATTAAGCATGGCTAAGAAGTATAGCCTTAAATCATCTTTAGCAGCAATTAAGTGATAAAGCACTAATGTTAACATGATCATGAAGAAATGCACCCCCCCCCCCCATTTATTCCTTGAAACAATTTGACAATGTGTTGAAACCAGTGTACGGAAATAGTTTGCATCAATGGTTTATGAACAAGAAAATATAGTTTGCATCCAAATAGTCATTTTCGTGACAGGATGGACCAAAATTTCAAGATCACTCCTGTTAAATCTGTCAACACTCTACTGGATGGTGAAATGTTCTAAAAGTCAACACCCTCCATGCAAAAGCTCTGCCCGTAAAGCTTTTGTCTTTGACACACAAATGGCGTATTAATCTACACTGCAGTAACCGTGGGCGCTGGGGCTGGCAGAGAGCCAGGCTGAAGTGGAGGGGGTGAAATGTGGTTTGGGAAGATAGGCGAGTGCGCGCCTGCAGGTAAACACTGAGCCGGTCTCGCAGGCCACCGGCTGGTCTGGCGAGCGGCTGGACGGAAAATCCTGCACCCCCCTCCTCCCCCTCCTCACTCTCACCCCCCCACAGCTAGCTCATCCTGCTCCTGCCGTGATTAGCTTGACACAGGATTTTTAATTCAACCAGGAGATTATAACACTCACAGTCAAATGGCAGACCGGAGGTTTTTTTTTTCTTTTTTTTTTTTTTTAAATAGATTTTTTTCTTAACAGCCGTTCATCAAACGGGGGAGCTGCCATGTGTCATTTCCTGGCTGCTTTACCCTTTTTCCGGAAACATTGTCGAGCGTGTAGCTATTTGTCAAGCTGGAGGAGGAAGCAGAGACCTGCCTGTTGGAGATGCACTTCAGAGCCATTCTCTGGGTTAAAAAGCTTTCCTCCGGCGCACTCTCAGCTGAACTATGGTGGACCAAGGCCTATAAATCCAGCAGGGGGCTACAGTAGCCATGGAAGCTCAGCTATGGGGCCATCAGGGATTATTAAAGACTTATTTAGACTGCTAGCTCACTGCTATCACACGGAAATTACCTGCTATTGGCGTACAACGTGAACACGCTGCTATCCTAAAGGCTATAAGAATGAACAAGTCACGCTCTTTTAAGGCTATTACCAAAGGGAGGAGTGAACAGGCCTTGTATTTCAGGTCTACTAATGCAAAATGTCTTCCTTTCTTCAAAAAAATAAAAATAAAAATAGCACTCATTTTCACTAGCATAAAGAGATGTACCAGATTAAAAGATGCTGAGATTGAAACTGCTTGCAGAAATCAAATTAAGGACAATGCTGTTCGCGGTACTTGTTCTTGGTAATTAGTATTAAAATTTCATTTTGCATTTTGCCTTTTGCCTTCGATAACTTGAATCTACCAATCTGCCTTGGATAAACATCTGTCAAATAAATAAGATTAATGTGAAGTAATGTGAGAATAAACGGGTTCATAAACGCCAATTCTTCGAAAAACACAAATAGTTACTAGAGCACAGACGATATTAAAGAAAGACGTGGTAAAACCTGCCTCACTGGCTGATGCCAGTGAAATTGATTACGTGGAAAAGGGTGGCTCAGTCAATTTTACTCCTGGTGTGCACCAGTGCTTTTCAATCAGAAGGACAGCGCAGCATATATCAGCATTCATAAGGAACCTGAGAATTTTAATGGGGGTTATAATATGTTTTCAAAATGGAGGGCGTACGCAGCCATTTAAGACGTGTCGCAGTTAAACTGCCGATGGCCCCCTTCGGACTCCCGCTTCATGAAATGAGATGGCACAGAGTCGGCGGCTGCCTGTATGAACTATTAATTCCCTTCAATCATTAATGAGAAAAGAAATTCCTAGCAATGCAGGGAGGATCCGCTCAGCTCGAAGCTGCCCTTTGACCCCGGCCGGCGGAAGCTGAAAAACGAGTGGCTGAATATTTTATGAGGCGCGTCATTAATGCAGGTGCAGCCTGCGCGCGGATCGTTTGTCCAAAATGTCCGCCGCGAGCGGGAGGGTGCGCCCACGCTTACACATCCTGTTAACATGCAGACTGCGCAACAGCTCAGTTCAATGTCATGTAAAGCATTTGGGCAAACACACAGAACCAATTTTCAGTCTCAGAAACGCGTGCATGCGCACACACACATGCATGCGAGCGCACCCGCACACACACATACAAATTCCACCTTTTTTTTTTTTTTTTACATAAAGATTAACATGAGGAAAAAGTCACAGAATGCAAGCAAGGGATTTCCCTGCTTGCATTCTGTGGGCGATGTGATTGCTTTAAGGTAATGCAAATAAACTTCTTCAAAGCGGACTGAATCGGCCCCCTGTGACACGCATTTGCACCTCGGGATGTTAAGATGAGCGTACTTGGATGCCCAACACTCTACGTTAAATTGCCTTAGTAATAAGGCAAAATTTAGCCAATTGCAACTATTCAATGAAATTACTGCTTTGTGGGTTTCCGTGTTTTAAACAGCAGCCTAAACTCTTTAAAAAAATCATTAACGGCCCTACATATTTAAAAGAAATGCCGGTTCAAAGAGAGACATGTTTCCCGGCAGACACTGAGCTCAGAATGGTCTTTAGCATGAGCCCCACATGGTTACATTCTGGCCCCAGAATTGATTTCAGAACATATCCCACAACCGCAGCCATCACTTTGCCCATTGTGTGAAAAGGGATTAAACTGATCCAGGGTCAGTACTGGTGGCAGAATCTCAATCGCTTCTTTGTGACACGCAACCCCCGAATCTCTCACCTCGGGCAGCTCCTACGCGCTGGCCTTGCCCTCCGAGCCGGCGTCCCTGGTCAGTTCAGCGGCCCGCGCCAAACCGTCCGCCATCAGCGCCTCCTCCAGGCTCTTCCGCGCCTGGTGCACCTTCTCCTCCTGTTCCCTGGGTAGACAAAGCCGCCGGTGAGCCCCGGGATCGCTGGGCGACCCTCAGATCGAGCACGGCGACAGGGGGGGGGGGGGGAGCAAGGTAACGTGCGGTGGGGGGGCGGGGGGGGCAAGGTAACGTGCGGTGGGGGGCGGGGGGAGTTTACGGGCGCCATTCCGCTGTTCCCCCGCCACGGCTCACTGATCCATGATGAATCGTCCGTTTGCAGTCATTTCGCAGGAACAGCCGGTCCTGCTGCAGGCAGTGGCCACTCTGCGCTCTGCACGGACTGCCAGTGAATTAGGATCCGTGCAGGGCTATTTATTTAGCGACCTTACAGCCCCCGTTTGTAATTACAGGTTAACAGACGGGGGAAAACTAAACAGGTTAAGCTTTGGGCGGTTTTCCCATTTGTGTTAACCCTCTGTAAATGAGAGCACTTGCTTCATCATGCCAACCTACAATACTGTTCCCGTGTGCCACAATATCACATCATAAGAATAGCAATTTCTATTCTTATTATAAATATGAAAAATCTGAATAATGTTGCAGATCTAATTAGTAAAACATATCTGTTGTGTATATGTTGTATGGATATGACAGTTGGAGAGGGGAGGTGATTGTGAGACTCCTGCTTAGAAGGGAGGCACCTCAGGTCACTCTTTAAATGCTGACACCATTGAGCTTAAGTAACTGTCACATTTAACTTTGTCACAATAAAAAATAATGTGAATAATAAATATCTGTGACGAGCTGATTGTGGTTAAATATCATAAACATTTAGCCTTTGTTACACCCAAATGTTAAATGTTAACACATAGAAACCCCCTCAAAGGGGTATAAAGAGTTATAGGGTAGGCCTATATACACTGGTATACACACCACAAGTAAACATTACATGTGATTACAAACATGATTCACTATAAGACAAAAAAGTACTGTGGAATGTTAAGGATAACATGGCCAGGAATACTCTGTTATACATCTGAATCCACATCTCCCTTAACAGTAATAAGGCCCAGGCCTCGAATCAGAACAAATCTGCTTCTGGTTTTCACAGAAGAATGAGCATCCTCAACACGAGCGTCACCTTTACGACACCGGGCTGACCACTGACAAACATCCACAAAAAAACCGGCCCAACGTCTCAGTAAGATGAGGCTGGGTGAAGCTCTATGGCCTCCCTCTGACCTTATAAAGCCGTTTCCAGCTATGACTCATCAGGGCCAGATTCGTGCAGTCAGTAAGGGACGGCAGTTTCCCATACGTCCTGCGTGTCACCACAGGACCTCCCATGTTCTATAAGATCAGCACCTTTGCGCGAGATGGCCTTCGCAGCCACGCTGCGGTCAAAGCCTGGAGCATGTACTTCCTGTCAGTGCAGCGATCACACCTCTGTACATGTCAGTGACGGGAGCCAGTAGAAAGGTCAGATAAGTGTCTTCTGCTTCCATTCTCATAGCGATCACTCAACGGGCGCAGGGCTGTTAGCTGCTGCCTGAAATTAGCAGCTAGCGCACAGAGACGTCCATTAAGAGAGGGGAGTCTGCTGTGCATAACCTTATTGGACGTCGCTTTGGATAAAAGCATCTGCCAAATAAATGCAATGTAATGTAATAACCTACAGGACAGCAACAGGGGTTCCTGCTGTGCTTAAGAAGCTTTTGTGAGACTAGGCCACGGACAGCTGATGAAGGTTTACTGTCATGATTTCTATTTGAGATCAATGGAAGTGATGAATGCATTTTATTAAAAAGTCTTTATAAAAACATGCAGTTACTGGTGTAACAAACTGATTGTGCACTTGTGTTTCTTGTCCTAAATGAGCCTATAAATTTCTATCTCTCTTTCTCTCACACTCTCACAGACAGACACACACACACACACTCTACACAGTGCGGTCCAAATGATAGAATTCCAATTCTATCATTTTATTTCCAAATTTCCAGCACATGACACCGGGAAACAAACCTATTCCAGCAGAGTGGTGAGTTCATCCTGTATTCTGGAGCATTCTGTGCAATGTTCCAGTCATAGCTGAAATCTCACAGAGCTCAGGAACAATGTCCTGCCCAAAGTCTTAGAGTTCTGCTCAGAAACTGGAGGTGCTGCCACGCTGTTTTGGTGAAAACGGGAGATATATGGGCCCCAGAAATAATAAACTCTACCTTGTGCATTGGTAGGGGGGGGGGGGGAGGAGCGGGGGTAATCACATACTAACACAGATCAGGGAATAAGATTAGGCTTTTGGATTTCATCAAAACTGCCAACTTACTATTGCCAACCAGTGCACAACAAAATATGTGGAGATCCCGAACATTTCGACCGCCAAAATCCCAATGGCCATTTTTCCATCTATTGTATCGTGAGGCATTTCATTTTCAGTCACGATGTCTCTTTCACCAAGCTTTCCGTATACTCTCTCAAAGGTGCATAGGCCTCAATAGCAGTCATATTTACACTTCTGTAAACCTGCGTTACATACATGCCATCCTCTACCTAAATCCATCTGCACAGAGGACTTTTTTCAAGCTTGAGCTATGGATTTGAAGGAAATTATGATAATTAAAATACTCAGGGAACAAAATTCGTTGTGCTTCACGTTGTATGCATGTACATGTACGCACGCACGCATACTGAGATGCATTAAGCAGAACAAAATAATTGAGACATACATGCTGAGACAATTAGACAATTCAACGGGCAACGTAACATACATTTTGGCATATTACTTAGAAAATTATCCATAATGACCTGACATTCACAGGACAACAGTTATTTTTTAAGGTTGCTGCGCAGCTGGTGGCAACATTCATTTCCTGCCATAACAGCGAGGATGAGGAATGCTTTTAAACCGCTCCTCTTTTCTGTATCCATCTATGCAATGAGGAGGCAAGAGAAATGGCTGTGATCCATTCTGCCCATGGTTCCTAATAACCCACAGCCAGGCAGCTGAGCCTAATGCATTTTCCCTGTTGATAAGGTTCAATGCACTAAGGCGGGCTGAAGGGAGGTGATCTCGCAGCAAAGCATTACCTGTGCTGCCCCTCTCAGTGCAGATTTAAACCGGTCCTATTACCAAGTGTACAGTGCCCTCTAGTGGCGAGTCACATGCTTACCCTAAGCTGTGGCCTGCAAGCGCTTAATGCATTTGGGGAATGAAATTGTGACCTGCCGGGATTTGCAAGCTGCACCATGGCCTCGAACAGTCCATGCACAGAAAAATATCACTTTCTCTCCTTTGGCATTTTTCTGCGGCAGACAAGCTTCCTTCTCACCCAGAATGATGAAAGCTGACTGGAAGTGCAACGCCAGGGCCATTCCGCAGAGATATAATGACCCTGTAAACAGGCTTTTTGCAGTGAGGGCCCGCTGAGAAGCAAGACACCAATTATCGAGTATCCAGACATGAGGGCATCTACACACGCTTTGTGTACGGGGACAATTTTATACTGAAAACGAAACCATGGAGGACGTTCACAAACATCCTCCACCGAGAATGCCTCTCTGAAAGAGCAAGCCTCACTTTTCACTGATAAAGTCATGAACAGCTTCGGCTGGCACGATGGTCTAGGGAGGAGGGCTGGGTCTTTGACTAAAAAAAAATGAGGTTCAGAATGCCTAGCCATGCAAATGATGCATGTCATCAATTTCCAGTTGGATTGCAGCTCTCTCCTTTTAGACATATTCCCATTTCACTGGCCCGTGGACTTTCATGAACAGGCACTGAAAATAGACCTAATCGACCCCGAGGTAATAAAGTATTTTGTGATTGAAGATATGAGGTTGTAGAAACTGCACTTGCAGCTGGTTGTCATTATCTATCATATGCGCTTCATTAATACAGAACATGGCAATTTAGAAGAGCAAAAGAGGGCTGGATCAAAAAGGAATCATTAAATACATTTATCTTACAATGATAGATTTACTGGCCTGGGTGATGGCGTTAATTGTCATAGGAATGATTATGTAGACTGTGGTGACGATGAGGGTAAAGGCAATGCCACCACTTATATTTCATAGCATGCTGGCAGTTCTTTTTTACATTTAAAAACAAACACTATATGGTTCCTCCATGTTTATTTCTGATCGATAAAACCATGTCTCCAACTAAAAGGTGCACCAGTGTTACACACAGACCATTCGTTCATTTGAGAATAGAAAATCTTCTGAATCCCCAGGCAACTCATTAGAAAAGTCACTGCATCTGCAAGTTCAAGGACCAAATCTTCAACTGTTACCAAGGAAACAATGACACTGCATTTCTCTTTCACTAGAACAATAAACTGAATGAACTAACATTTATACAGAAGAAGCAGGAGAGATCTGATGCACATTGATAGTTTAGATATAGGTGCTAGGTGCATGTTTTATACATACAGACACACGCACGCACGCACGCATGCACACACAAACACACACACACACACACAATTGCTAACTGTAATTTAGAATGCTGTATAAACTACAGATGCAATATTATGCAATCCACTGCACAGGAATGGTTCCTTGAAAATATCAGTACATTCAAGGCACAAACAAGTATGATCAGTGCCTTTGTTAAATCTAAGAGGGGTTGCGTCAGAGTGTTCTTTACAGGCACTCATACTAGAGCAGAGCTCTTATCTCCAATATGTTCAGACTTGGGCCAGAAGTGGCCTCCCCCACACAGTACCCCCCCCATGGGGAGACTGCTGGACCTACGAGGCTGTCCATGGTGGAGTCTGGGTACGGCCCCACTTCCACAAGGTGTCCTGCCCTGGACCAGCGGCTCCACTCAGATAAAGAGGGACAGTGCTGGAGCGCTGGGCCCAGCTGCCGCGCGTCGCTAGCTAGCGCCCGAATGCCAGGCTTCTGAGAGAGCGCGACGCGCGGTTTCGAGACGCTCGGCGCCCTTCTGAGCCACTCAGATTACAGCAGACATTAGAGCGCTTCTTTCACTCGTCTGGCAGCAGGCGAGCTCAGCCTGGCCCTGTGACAGCGCGAATCAAAGGATGCTGAGCACCTCCATTTACAATTTCCCTGCATTATGATGTACCGCCACAGCGCCGCTGCTTTCACGGGCCCGATATCTCTGACAGGCTCATCACACGGGGCGGCGCGCAGACGTCTGTCGCCTGGGGAAACCGATACGGGCCGCAACATTGTCGCCACGCTACCCAAAATCCACTTTTATACCCACCCGTACCTTTAGCAAGCTCTTAGCATTTTTATCAAGCAGCTGTAATAACATATAACCATGTGTGCTTTTTAACACAACACAAAAGCACACAAGGACTCAGAATTACCCATGACACCTCGTACCATCTCAACATTTGGGAAACTAACAGTTGAAGAAACTCATTTTCTGACTGCCTGCATAAGGAAGTCTAATCATTGTCACATGCATTAAGGACCAAATGACTGCAATTGAGGACCAAAAGATATGCAGACCAAGTCAAAGCTCAACAATAAGTTATTATTGAAAAGTAACCACCTCATCTAGCTTCTGTAGCTTGCATCCCCAGACAAAGAGCATAAGGTATTTCTTTCTTGACACTATCTAACAAATAAACAGTAAATTGGTAGTTATAATATGGTCCATAGTGCAAAATTCCAACATGAAACAATCTGCAGACTCCACGCTAGTATGCAGGACAGAGACCCGGCTCTGATGGAGGCCCAGCAGAAACACTGTCTTATGATCCTACTGCGCAATCCCTCCACAATCCCTCCACTGACTCTGCTGCACTGAAGCAATGCCACCCACAGTAGTTTACATCAGCTTTACAGCTCATATCAGCTCATGTCAGATGCATCTTATATTACACACTGCCTTCTCCTACATCACCTCTATGCAACCAGAAAGCTCCTCTGCATTACAAGAGGGCTGCTTTCATTTATGAGCATGTGACAAGGATGAGTAAAAGCTGCTGGGTAAGGTGGGGCAGCCAGCGTAGGCTGTACGGAGGTAGACAGACACATTCCTATACGGCGGCCAATGTGTCAAAACAGGGAGCCATTTCTGATGCTGAAAAGTTTTACCATAAATTTCTTCTAGTTTCCAATAGTCCAGTTAGGCAGACCAGCTTGTGATAAAAACCTATTTCATGTTAAATCTGCAATGGGGGGGGGGGGGGGCACGGGGAGTGATGACGGGTCTCTGTATTAGCACCACTTAGCAGGATCAGTGATGCTGCTTTAACCACAAGCTAATTCATGATATCACTGTCACTGCCAAATAAGAGAAGGCCACCAGCTACATAACTATGGCGGGCGGGGTGGTGTGTGTCGGCGGGCGGGGCTCACCGGATGTCCTCGTCCGTGACGATGAAGGCCTTGCAGAGCGGCTGCGACGTGTTGAGCCAGATGGCCGGGTTCTTCTCGGCGGCCGTGGACGTCTGGCCCGTGATGGGGGCGGAGCTCATGTGCAGCGCGCTGGCGATGGCCGACAGTAGCGTCTCGTCCGTCGTGTCCGGGCCCACGCCTGGGGGAGGCGGGGGAGACGGGCGCGGTCAGAGCCCTGGCTTTGTGTCTCACTTCACAATGAACGGGGGAGGCTCACCTCCATTACCATCAGGGGTGGAAAGTCCACGGGTCACAGAGTCCAGCACTGAGTTTCTTCCACCCATGAACTCAGCCACCCGATTTCACTAATTAGTTCTACCTCCTGGCTGAAGAATTGTGCCAATTAGCAAATCCAGGTGACTGGAACAAAATACTGGGATGCACTTTTACTTTCTGAGCCTGGATTTTCCACCTCTGATTCCACCTACCATTCATCCCACCAGATATGATTAGGCTCTCAATTAACTGACAATTAGCCTAATACCAGGGGGGTTTATAATATCGCACAGATAAATGACAGAAATATTTATCAGACACAATTAGGGGTGCAACATTTTACAACAAAAACAGAACACAAAAAGTCTGGTTCTGACATCCATTTGAACGAAGAGGAATCACCATGAATCAGGACAGTGGAGGCAGGCATTTTAAAACTGCAACACAACTGAAAAGGCTCCAGTCAAAGCACAACAGTAATGAACGCTGGCCTTACTCTGTAAGCCCCTGGGGAGCTCCATGGTCCTGAGGACCTCTTGCGTTATGTCTGACGACCTCAGCCCTTCCAACCGCTTCTCCCAGAAGAGCTGCCGGACAGAAGGAGAGCAGGACATCAGCAGACACAATAAACAGACTCCGGTCTTCCTGCGACAAGCGGTGAGTGGGTTTTATTAAATCAGATCAGACGCTGACATGTTTTTAAATAACAGGAAAGCCAGCAGTGACGCCCGAGGGCGAGGGAGACGTCAGAGCGGGGCAGAGAGCTCCGTGCGGTTAACCACGCCGCTGCACATCCTGCCGTTATTACGGCCGACGCATGGCAGTTCTGTGGAAGGAGCGCGCGCCAGCCCCCCCCCACCCCCAGACGAAGCCTCACCCGGCGTTGACGTATTCACACTCATATCGGCGGATGACAAACCGCGGCTCCATCTTTCTCAGCGCGTTTCCCCGGCGATCTGGTACGCAGCGTAAACAGGGGCGGGGACGGGCGCGAAAGCTGACGCTAGCTGACGGAGGCGACTTCGCCCGCAGGAAAACGAATAAATGCGGCTGCGGTCCTAAACGTCCCGCTCCGCCCCGCTCCCGCAGGAGTGATGGAGAGGGCCGGATAAATCCCGCGAGGACAGGCCGCACAGCGACTGGGGAGCGCCCCGGCCTCCCCGCGGGCCCCCTGTAAAATCACCGAGTATTTATTGGGCTCTGCAGCTAATTCAGTCAGCGCCGCGAAGCCCTCAAGACACAGATACATAAATCGCGGAAGAACAAAAGCAACTTTGTGCTAAGGAGCAAATAAACAGCCGGGCTCCACGCCAAGACGTCCCGAGTCTGAAGGCGCCTCGCTGGGTTCGGGGAAAGCGGCGCGTCATCAATCTCTCTCCCGAAATGAGAAGGGGGGCGGGGGCGGGCCGGGGGAGAGATCAGAGAGGAACGGAAGCGTGCCCCGGGACAGAGTCCCCAAATCGTGTCCCCGTCCGTGGGCAATTGCCCGAGACCGGTGGCGGTGGGCTCTGCGCAGGCCGGTGCAAATCGGTCCGCCTCTGGGCTGGCTCCTGAGAACACTGCTGGATCAATTAAAGTCTGTGGAGCGTAAGTAATGCTAACTGGCGTACTGCCGAGCGGGAGCCGGGGCCCATTTCGGCTCTGCAGGTAGGGCGGAGGCGGGGGATGGCGGAGCAGTTTTATGGCAGAGAAAAGTCAGCGTCAGTGTCACTGTCATATGAAGGATTTTTTAAAACTTAGTCGTGAGACCAGCTATGGCCTCCAGAGACATATTACCCTCTGTGGTATTGGCCTTCCGCTCATGAATTTTAAATCACAGCATTCCTTCTCTTGTGTGCCGGATATCAGAACAGATCATGATCTCTCAGACGATTTGAAACTAGGTCAGACGAGATACGCTGAAATGTGGAAGTCTTTGCTCTAATAATCTATTGTTTGCAATGTATAATGTCTACAGAAAAATTAGACCTAGCGGTACCCTACTGTCAATATTCAGATGGAGTCAGGACGAATGTGTCAAGGCGCACTGCTGGGACTTTGACTTGCTGTGTGAGAGAGACCATAATGGTCAGGATCAGGACTGGCACCATATATCTGCTTAATGGTGAGACTTCATCCTTCATCATTAGGAAGGAAGAGAGGAACTGCAGAGGTCATTTCTATCACTGCAGTCCTTTACAGCCAAAGCAAATGCTTGTGTGTGTGTGTGCATGCATATGTGCGCATGTGTGTGTGTATGTGTGTGCACGTATGCGTGTGGGTGGGCAAGTGTGTGTGTGTGTGTGTGTGAGCATGTGTGTGTGTGTGTGTGTGTGCGTGTGCGTGTGCACGTATGCGTGTGTGTGTGTGTGAGCATGTGCGTGCGTGTGCATCTGTGTGCATGCGCGTGTCTGTGTGTGCGTGGGTCTGCGTGCGAGCGCGCGTGGTCTGTAGCACTTTGCTCCCGTGCCCTGCTCTCCCCTCCACTACCTGCCCTTTGAATGCAGTAAACCTCACTCCAGCACTACAATCAATTGTCACATTCCATTTAGTGTCTTACAGCTATTACTGTGAAAAGAAAATGTCACCCAATACCTTAATTCAAGTCTTGAGAGCAGAGTTTTACAGGAAGCCTTTTGAGAACAAAGGAAGCACCAAGCCTTTTATATGAAGAAGCTGACAGAAAAAGAAATGACCTACTCAGCAATGTAGGGCATAATTAGGTTTTCCACTCCCTCCACATTACAGGATTTTTTTAATGTTGAGGGCAGCAGACCTTGCTAGTCGGACCAGTTATATTTTATTGCGCATTTCAGCAATAACCAGAAAGAGCAAGTAATGACCAAACAAAGACAAACATGGTACTTTACTGTAATCTGCCTTTAGTGATGCCCGCATATTACAAGTGCTGGTATGAGTTTCCCTGTCACTGTACCCTTTTGAGTGCCTAATGGAGGACATTGATTTTATTAAACTGTATGAAGAGCATAACAGCTCGATGAATCACCACTCCAGTGGTCTGTTCACAGTCAATGCAAAGAAATAAATAAATTTTAGTTTTCTGTTGGCCCAGTTTTTCAGGACAGAATAGTTACTTGAGGAGTTTTTTTTTCATGTAAACAGACATTCTGAGCTGAAACCCTGAAAATGCCGCACGTCCCCGTCTGAAGGGTGAACAGAAAACAAGAGCAGCACCCAGAGCGGCTGATTCATCACAGCGTATTATTTATTTCCCCAGCAGGACTTCGATTCAGCGCAGCTCACAAGGCTAACACTCCACACAGTGGCCAGCTCTAGAGGTGGATATCTGCTTTAAGGTGTTTTATACAACTCGGCTGGCCCCGTTTCAGCTGCAACGGCGCGGCGCAATTATGTTCTCATTTCTCCACTCTCCTCTGATCTGTGACCTCGCAATAATGGAAAAGGAGTGTTTTCAGGCCGACGCGTGCGTTCCCATTGGCTGTTTGTTTTCATAACAACCAGACTGGAGGTTGGCAGGTCTTTCTGTGAGATTTAAAGGCGACTCGGCAACCCCCAGAGACACAACATGGCCGCAGCACAGGGGAGGAGGCTCGCTGGAAAGCGACATTTTGATTGGACCACAGAGACCAATGAACAAGACCCGAAGGATGCCATGTCCAGTTACAGGACAAGCGTTCGGTGAAAGACATTCGATTGCATGAAAGGACACAAATATGACAAAGATGCTGTTTGTTTGCAAGTTTATGTAATTCTGTTAATAATAATAATACTAATAATAATTACACCACAGAACAGGCAAGTCCGACAATGGTGATTCTCAGCAGCGTAAGGTATAAATATTTGCGTTATAAGTCCTCCTTTCTGCCATTTACCTTTTTGGACTGGAGTAGTTTCAACTATTTATACTCGAAAGCTTTCTTGCTATGGCAAAAAGCAGCTTTTTCACGTTTGACAAAATCATCACTGAGCATCGGC
This sequence comes from Anguilla anguilla, assembly GCF_013347855.1. Taxonomy (NCBI): domain Eukaryota; kingdom Metazoa; phylum Chordata; class Actinopteri; order Anguilliformes; family Anguillidae; genus Anguilla; species Anguilla anguilla. Next base: position 21,873,061 of record NC_049214.1, on the reverse strand, counting down.
ATAAACCAGGTCACAACAGCATGCAGTCTTCAAACGCTGAAGCAACCCCCACCACACTTCAGTGAAACTGCATAATAAACAAAGGCAAACCTGAGGACTCAGACATCCGGCACCAGTTCAACTCATTCCCTCTGCATTATGCTGGGTAAAGGCTCCTATTCAAAGTTTTTATCATTTCACCAGCCTTTCAAAGTGCGTATACAGTAAGTCACACTCACATAGAGTGTAGTTTAAAGTAATCCAGGTTAATTACCTCAAATGTGCATGCAGTCCTCTGTTAACATGTAAAATTCCTGGAGCCGCAACTCAGCACTTACCTACAAACCCCACAAGGGGATGCTAGTGAGACATGCCCAGAGCATTCTGCCTGACTTGGGAGACGGGTTCTTTCCTCTATAACCTGCTCTTTGTTCCACAAAATAGCACCTCCACACATAACTGGCTAATGCACCCAGTTATGTGTTTAAGCACCCAAAAGAACATCTCTAATGAATGTCTGGCGCATGTTCTCCAGCAGAGCAGCAGCTCAGAAAGAGGCCGGTTCCTGAGGTGGCAGGGAAGGCAGAAGCAGAGGCCTAATCACCGATGACATCACCCAAGGCTGCTGTAAGTCCCTGCAATCAGGCGCAGCCGTGGGCCGCCGTGTGAATAATGCATGACGTAGGGAGCGCTGCATCTGGGCGCGGGGGTGGGGGGGGGGGGCAGCGCGTCACTCAGCCCCAGAGCACTGTCCTTTCCATGCGCGGCCACTGGAATGAGCTGGTGACTGGGCTGCCTTCCGGAAAGTGCCGCCTGAACCCGTTCCGGGACTTCTGGGAAATTGCTCAATGGCCTTGACTTTTTCACACATCACAACGCAAACAGTGAGTCACTAAATCACAGCACTGAGGCAAGAACCAAGACTGAATCCCTTAAAGGAGCCTCTGCGGTTGGACATACACCCCCTGCCAACCCCCCTCCTCCCACCACACTACCTTTTCTCCCAATCTATCATCCCCAATCGCATTCATGCTGTAATGCTCGTCATAGACACCCTGAATACATTTTAATTTGGAGGCTGGTCTGTTTAACAGACAGGAGCTACTTTTAAAATTGGCACAGGACTGCCTCACTTGTAGGTCCAGACTCCCTATCTCAGGTGTGAGGAGGAGGAATTGTCAAACAGGCCAGACTGCGTGAAACCGTCTGTGGACAACAGCATCTACCCCTCAATACGTGAAGCCTCCCTCGGGCCCGCCATTACTCCCCAGTTACTCCGCAGTCACGTGGAGGGGGATTTAGCCATACGCAGTGTTGCAATCCCTCCCCTCCCCCTCCCTACACCCCCCGTCTCCGGCTGGCTGTCACAGTCTGATTCACTGCTCGGCCCGCACTGAGCGTGCCCAGTGTGACACACACGTGGTTTAGTAATCGCTCTGTTAATAAGCGCGGTACAGAACATTCCAGCATTCTACAGTCTAGCGGGCGCACGCATCGTTCTCTCATTTCGTGTTATCATTTGATCCAAATGGACTGCAGTAGATTTATCATGCTTTTTTATTGTGCCATTGCACATTGCTATTGCCACTTTCGCAACACAGTTCGAGCGAACGGTTAGCCCTGGCCTCCGAGAAAATCCCATTTGATAGGCGGAGGGTGCGATAACTGCTCTGTATACGGCAATGATGGAAATTATGCAGACTAAACTATGCAAACCGAGTTATAAAGGGGCACAACACTGCTGTAAGCTCACAGAGAAACACAGACAAGCATCTCAAATGGCTTCCGCCTGTCTCCAGACTGAACTCTATTTAAATGAAGACAGACAATCATGTCTATGCTATTCTGTCAGCGGCAAGGCCACTGCTTAGAGCCATAAACATGACGGAGGCGATATCTGGCCAAGGACCGCTTCAGAGTCTGATTCCGAGCTGCCCTGCCGAATACGGCCTGTCACATGAACATTCAGGTGGTACATGAGGTTACCCCGACATCGCAGAAAATTCTATTACCCCACCCTTAGGGTGCTACGGACCATGCTGACAAACAGAGGCACTGAAGGACATGGCATGCTACTTAAAGGGGCAGTTTGCTGTCTGAAAGAGCCGTTGCTGTCCAGTTTCTCAAATGTTAATTTTTGGCGCTTTTGAGCACCACAAATGTTGACCCATTGAGGTCCGGTGTATCAGGGTGAGCTGCAGCAGATATCTAGAAAACTCTACAAATCTCAGCAAAACTATCTATCTGTATGGACAGATAGCACTCTGGGTAAGTGGAAATAAAGCCTTACTTTTTTATTTTTTTGGGGTGAACTGCCTCTTTAATCAAACATTAGACTATGTCCTGGAACTTCAAATCATTCTTCATTATGAAGAGGAAATACTTATCACATCTATAATAGCAGTTCCTGAGAGCACAAGCTCTTGCAAAGGCCAAACGATAATTTGATCGTTTGCCAATTCAGACCCAGTAGTTACTATGTGCATTTCTAGCCAGAAGCAGAATATTGAACTCCTGATTGCATCTGTAACATTCATCACAGAGGGGAAAACTGCAATTATTTGAAAATTTCTCTCAATTCCTCCACATAAACAACTGACCTTTCAATCTTACAGAATAGCAGACAGGCTTGTGAGTGCAGCCCTGGGTCCTGCGAGGATAGAGCGCCCTCTACTGGGAGATCACATGTATAACATGACGATTCAACGTCACACAAAGGTTCACCGGGTTTATTGCACTACAGTCAAAGTATTGACTCATTATACTGTAGTATATTTCAATTTCACAGAAAGAAATGACTTAATGTGATGTGGGCCCTTATGTTGCACAAGGGAATGAAACTGAAACTTAAATACTTCCCCCCCCCCTACTGTTCTCCCTGATTTGAAATCATTAATATTCCCTACTGAGTTATAGCTGTGTGGCTTCCACCCCACACAGGAAGAGTAAAGTTGACGCACGCTGTTCTGAAGGCCTCTCCTGCTAGCCTGGGTGTGTTTAACTCTACGGCCTGAGCAGCCGTACGAGACAGCACCAGCACCATGTAGAGGACAGGAGCTCTCTCACACAGGTTAGAGAGGAACTGATACAGTGGAAACCCAAAGCATCCTGGCCCATTCTGATCCAATCCCCGGCCCTGACAGGACGGGGACCGCTCTGCCACGCCCCCAGAGCGCTGGCAGTGAGCCGAGACTCCCCACCGGAGACGCCTCCAGCCGCCGTGGAGCTTCACACCGGAGCACCTGCGTCAGACCTGTCTCAGACGCCGGACATGCAGAGAGAGGGCCTGCTTCTACAGCCAGACGCAGGCCTGGGGCCACTCAGCCTTTCTCTGCAACTCCTTTAACTGAGAGTTAAACCTGACTTCCAGTTTACGTGTGTCAATTTGCTTTCTTCACAGAAACTGTTCGGCGAGTTCATCAGTCGCTAAAATTAACTCGCCAAACTGAAGAAAAAAGTGACTCTTCATTCCTCCAATTCAAATTTCAAGTGGACAGATACCGGGCCGCAGTCGTGTGGTGGAGTCGCAGCCGTGGAGCGCTCAGCTGAGGAAGCGGTTGCTTTAGGGGACACTCGGTCCCCCACCAAGGCTACCTGCCGTCTGCACCGCAGGAAGGACGCTTGATTACAGCAGGGAGAGGACTGGGACACTGCCTGCTTAGAGTAACGACAGGGAGTGGAGCTGCCCTCCCTGAAGACTAAATGACTGCTCACCTGAGCTTATGAGCAGGTCTGATTAAAAGGGGCCTCGGGCTCTTTAATGAGGAAACGAAAACCCAGGGAAAGTGTCTGGTTGGACATCCAACACGAGAACATATATTAAAGTTCAGCACCTTCAACACAAGGGCACTATGCAAACCTTCATTTTTTTCAAGTTATATTCTAGAGTCAAAGAGAATTAAAGCCGCAAGCGGCGTTGGAAGGGGTCCAAGCATTGGCAGCATCGCACCCCCTATGGAGCGATTTTAAAATGGCTTTGTCCTCACGATCATATGCCTTCACCCAACATATCTACTGAATATCATGATGATCGTATGAAATATTGATGACTTATGGCCAATTTTGTGCTAAGAGACACTCTCGGATGACTTAGTTACGTCGCCATGGATGTGTCCTGGCCGCTTCCCGTAAAGGCTTTTACTATGTCGTAACACTTAGATGGCATGTCGTAACACTTAGATGGTCCGGCGTGTATGCACAGCTGCAGTGTTTCTGCGCCGCAACTAAAAAAGGCGTCACACTAGTGTTGTCACGATACCAAAATTTTGACTTTGATACCGATGCCATTTGTAGTATCACGATAATTGATACTGAAATGATACTGATTCAATACTCGGTACCTAACGATACTGAAATTACCTTAATAGATCAGAAACATAATGTCCACAAGGGATGACCTCATTTTCGAATTCACGGTTTATTAAAAACCCGGTTTATTAACAACCTTTAAGTTGAAGCCTGTTCAACATATCAATAAGCATAGGACTATAGTGTTACAGCACTAAACCATAGAAAACTATATAAAATATATTTCAAAAATTAAACAATTGTAAAGTAAATTATCTATAAACAGGTCTTTCACTTTAAAATATATCTAAAAACAGCACATTTCAATAACAATACAGCATCTTCCTATAATAAAATATTTACAAATTAGAACAGCTATTGCTACTGAAGTGAACTGAGTCTAAGCTTGCGCTGTATCAACCACGAAAAAATACACAAGCGCAGGTCACCTCACTTGCCAACCTTAGTTGCTACTGCCATCTAGCGAAGATTCTGACAAATCATAACTTTTCATCCTCTCAATCGGTAATGCGGGAGACACATGTCCCTGGCTTTTACATTTGACGCAAACCGAACGTCGGAAAATTCTAATACCGAACCGTTTCTTTTTTTTTTTTTTTTTTTTAAGTACCGAAAAAGTGCTGAAGTGTCGGTGTACTGTGCAACACTACGTCAGACACATATACCAATCCATTGCTCAACTTAGCAGAGAATGCACATTTCAGAGCGCCTCAGAGACAGATAGGATAATAATACATATTTCATATAGCCTAATAAATACGACATTTAAAAAAAACGAAACGAAAAATCAACTGGACATTCCTGCTAGCATGCGTGCTGCGCGAAGAATACCTTATTATTTATTTAGACATTGGCAGACTACAGCATTTGCGTCTTTTGTTTATATTCAATAGTAATTGCAGCGAGAAACTGCAGCTGTAGACACAAGAAAGTTTGTTATATTATGGTAACAACGGAATGAGGCGGACTATATATATAGGCTATATTTACCGGCATTGTTTTATTATACCAGCGTGTTTTCGCGCGTTTGCAGAGAAACTCAATTACTATCAATAAAAATGGTTTAGCTAATTCCCAGCGTAGCCTAATGACGGATGGAGATGGGACTAAAATAATTTTCAACCGTCCACCACATTTTTTGCAACGTTCCAACACTCTCGTCATCACTGTTCCATGGGTCACAAAAACTATTACACTAACGCTTACATTGCAGTGTGAAAAATCCACATTATATAATACCACTAACCTATTTAAAGACACCCAATTTCAAAAAGAACGTATATAACAAAAAGAACGTATATAACCAAAATATTTTGAGCAGTAATACTTACATAGCAACATGACATTTTATCTGTGTTTAGTAGCCTAGTATAGAGACAGAAAATCAATGACAAAGTCCTATCCGCTTCTGTTTTGCGTCAGAAAACGATTCCAGATAGGTCTATCAGCAAAGAAATGGCTTAGCTAAGCCCTGAAGTCCTCAATAATAATAGTAGGCTACTCTACAAGAAATTATGAAAATCGTTGACAACGTTTAGTTCGGTGAATCGTCTTTTATGCTACGCCACAGTGAATCCGCAAGTGAATGCGATAAGGAAATATTCCGTTGCGCTGAACTATAAAATGCTATTCCAAATGAAAAATCATACATGTTATACATCGTTAGAAAGCTTATACTCTCACCTACTGAATAAATGAACTGTCAATGAAGCCAAATCGTACGAAAAACGGCGACAACGCCGTAAGCAACAGGAATCACAAACGGATTGTCCAAGACAATGTATGACCACTCAGTCGCAAAAGGGACATCTCTACGCGTAAAACCAATGGTAAGATTGTATATTTATTCAATGTTTAGTCCCAGATATTGACTGTAGAATGACATGGTATAATTTTAAAAAAAATTGTCTCGTTTATTTCGTTATTGAGTGAGCAGCGTTTTCACTGCTGTATTGGCATATTTAGGGCTAATGTCGGGTTTATCTTGTTGCTACGGAATATTGCATTACATTACATTACAGGCATTTGGCAGACGCTCTTATCCAGAGCGACGTACAACAAAATGTATAACCATAACCAGGAACAAGTGTGTCGAAAACCCTAGAGGGCAGCAGCCTACCGTTCTAAGAGCAGGGAACAACCGCATGGTTCAACTTGGACCCTATAGGTTAAACTGATTAACACTAACTACAAGAACAGCAACAACGCAGTCTATGCAGAAATACAAGCAATAGTTAAGACGAGTTAAGTCACCTACGAAACAACTACCTAGTTACAACCCTGAACTTACAGTCAATTTAGAGATTAAATTGAGAATACGATTTCTCTCAGCATAAACGAACTCACCCGATATTGTCTTCAAATGGACCGTATTATTTATTTAGACATTGGCAGACTACAGCATAAATTGCGTCTTTTGTTTATATTCAATATTAGTAATTGCAGCGAGAAACTGCAGCTGTAGGTCATTATGTTATGGTAGAAACGGAACGAAGCGGACGATATATGTATTAGGCTACCGTCATTGTTTCATTATACCAGCGTGTTTTCGCGCGTTTGCACAGAAACTCAGAACCTATAAATAAAATGGTTTAGCTGTTTCTCAGCATAATGACGGATTTAAAGAGTAAACGAACTCTCCCGTTATTGTCTTCAAATGGATCCACGTCAAATAAAAGTAATGATTCATCCTCTCAGTAAGCTTTTACTGAAAAACTTCTGGTAGCCTATCCTAGCATGCACGCTAGGTGGCACTGTCAGACCGTCATTTCACTGATAAAAACTTGCGTCGCCATGGTTGTCGCTTGCCGTAAAGAAGTTTACTCGATGTCGTAATCGTTTGGATTTGGAGCTCCAGCTTTTCCGCACCCCACCTCATGAAAAAGTCCAAATGGTGTGCAAACCATATGGCGGACATAGGTGCTCCCAATAGGAAAGTTGTAGAGCACATTCAGATGCATCAGTCGATGAAGTTTTGTGTTGATCTGACCTACGGTGTGGGAGTTATGGCCTTTTAAACTATGATCCTTTGTTATAGCGCCACCATCTGGCCGACATAGGTGATTTTTAGTGCCTGGTTAGTGGGGTGCTATAGGAACCCACCTACCAAATTTGGTTGGTCTACAACTTATGGTTGCTGAGCCTCAGACATTTTTGCGGAGAAAACTGCCACGCCTCAACTAAAAAGTCTAAATGGCAGGCAAACAATATGGCGGACAAAAGTGGGGCCAATGGCAAAGTTGTAGAGCACGTTCAGATGCATATGTCGATGAAGTTTTGTGTTGATCTGACTTATGGTGTGGGAGTTATGGCCTTTTACGCAAAACCCTTTGTTATAGCGCCACCATCTGGCCGACGTACGTGGTTTTTAGTGCCTGAGTAGTGGGGGGCCATAGGAACCCACCTGCCAAATTTGGTTGCTCCAGGACTTATGGTTGCTGAGCCTCAGACACTTTTAGCGGAAAAAAATAAGAATAATAATCCTAACAGATACAATAGGGTTCCACCAGCTTCGCTGCTTGGACCCCTAACAAGTGCTATGACATCAAGACTATTGTATTCAGTTGAGTTTCAGGTAAGTTTTTAAGCCAGTAAATTCTTATACTGCCAACCACAGGAGGATGCAGAATTGTTAATGTGAAGGCCATGTTTATTGTCTGAATAATACAGCAATTTTATCCAATCTTTTAAGTGAGCTGGTAATGAGAAGTTAACTTTTTTTTTTTTACTGCCCCCACCCCTGCCATTTTTCTCCCCCTTTGTAATGTCAAATCATATTTTTATACTCAGCTCCTGCTTCTCATCACACTGCAGTTCGCAGGTGGAGCTCACACAGATGAGTCGGAGGACGACTATTCATGTTCACAATTTCCATTAAAAAACTGTACCAAAAATGCCTATCAATGGCACAAAGACTTAGCTGCTAAGAGAATGGCTAGGGAAAGGCCTATGGTTTTCAACACTTGACGTCATCCATCGGTTCGGAAAACTGTAACAAGCTGTGATAGCAGTATGCTGTCTGCGTTGTGAACTCGCTTTGTGAAACCGAAAATCCCGGGTTCATCCCAAAATGTTCTTCCATGTTTACATCTGCCTGCTTCATACAAAGCAGTGATGTGATTGAACTCGCTATAAAAGATCAGGTTCAAACAAGTGAAAGTTCAAACAATTTGAACTTTGAGGATCGCTTACTCGGCATTAACTGTGAGCTGTGCGCTACGCCTGGCTTAGCGTAGCCGCCAAGTCAGCCATCAGAACTCCCTCCATAGCAACGCAACGGTTTCACACCGCGTTGAGCATTTCGACGCTGATCGTGTGCAAGCAGCTTTAGTCCGTTAGGCCTCCACTGAAACGGATGGGCGCCTGTTTCTACGGAAGGAACACCTCCAGCCTCTCGCTGTGAGCCTCCCACCTCCTGCTCTGCGCAGCGGCCTCTCCTCACAGCCACGCCCCTAAATGCTAGCGCCTACGCCCCGGAGGGCCGACACCCACGCTGGGGCAGCGGGCGGCGTGTTGCCAGGGCGACGCGCAGCCTAACCTGTCTGGGCTGCTCGGTGGCTCTCTGCAGGTCTGTCTTCACTTTGTTGCTGGGGTGGTTGACCACTTTGGTGACGGGCTGTTTGAAGATGGAAGCGGTTTGTCTGATGGGCAGTGCGGTATTCAGGTCCGGCTTTCCCTGGAGAGACAGAGCAGGGCTCCGTAAGCGGAAGTAGGACACACGCGCGCACGCACGTACGCACACACTCGCATGCAAACGGAGACAGACACGCATGTACACACACACGCTCACAAACAACATACACAGGAAATTGTACATATTGATATAATACAATACATATGGAGGCAGCATTATACATGAGTCCATGCTAACTGTCCTCTGCGCTGCGTGTAAGCCTGTGTGTGTCTGTGTTGCTCAACAGGCACACTGTTTAAAGAAGTTATCTCTGTTGCTGTAGTCAGGGTACCTGGCACGCTGAATCTATTGACTCTGTACGATACAGCAGAAACAGAACAAAACCGAAGGGACACAATATACCCACAAACATTCGCAACACAACCTGGCAGGAATGAAACAAAAGCACGGTACTATAGTTCGCCAGTAATCGTCTACATCACTGATTTGCTTAGTAAACACCCTTACACACACGACTTACGCAACTAACATTTATACACAGCGTATTTCATCACTGACGCAATTGAGTTTAAGTAATATAAGGGTGCCACCGCAGGACCCCACCTGAGATTCAAACCAGCAGCCTCTGAGTTCCTGAGCCATTATAGTACTCTGCCACTGAGAACAGGAAAACAAGGGAAAGTGAAAGTATTTGGCTGGTTGTTTCGAGGACTCATAAATGTTCCTTGTCAGGGAATTTGAGCTGGTGTGTGCCTGCTACATCCCACCAAAACTCTCACTGCATTCCAAATCCATGTATTTTCCCAGGAAACCTGAATTCAACTGAGAACTTGTGCCTGATAATACACGCTTGCACAGGTACACCCTGCACGTTAGTGAGGACTTCTGAAGAACCAAACAAGGTACCAAGAACTAAAAACAATCTCAAAGAAAAGCTACATTTCAGATGATCAGAAACTCAATACCTTTTCACGGCAGGAAGTGCAGGAGTGGGAGAGGGGCTGGTGGGGTGAGGGGTGGGGTGGGGGTGATTCATATGAAGTAAGCGCTACATGAGAAAGCCAAGCCATGCTGCCATAAAGAGGGGGGGGTGCAGACCTCTTTATGGCCCGAGCTCCCCATTCAGCGGCGAGGAGACCCCACTTTTTACAGCTGCCGCGCCATAAATTCAGGCTTTAGAACTCAGAATAGCCATTGAGGGCAGCCGCTGGCGTGGGAGTCTGTTAATCTGCAGGGCCTGGAAGATGGTGACACACACAGCACTGGAGCCCTGCTCCGGAGCGGAGCGCCGCGGCCCGGCTCATAAAATGCTGCTTTAATGATATTTCTGAGACTGGAGGAGGGAGGCAGAGAGCATCTAAAAATAAGCTAATCAGCATAAATGGCGAGAGTGCAGCAGTAAAGGTGATGCTTTCCACAGGGAGCGGGTGAGCGAGTACACACAGACACACACGCACACACGAACGCATACGCACACGCACAGACACACACAAACACACACATGTACGCACACACACACACGCGCGCATATGAACGCATACGCACACGCACGGACGCACACAAACACACACACGTACGCACACACACGCACACACGCGCACATGAACGCATACGCACGCACACGGACGCACACAAACACACACACGTACGCACACACGCGCACATGAACGAATACGCATGTGCACGGACGCACACAAACACACATACGTACGCATACACACACATGCATGGAGACATTAACGCATATGCACATGCACGGACGCACACAAACGCACGTGCGCACGCACGCACGCACGCACACATGTATCTGAACATGCACACACAGACGCAGACGCAGACACACACACATACACATACACGCTTACGTATGCATATATGCACACACAGATGTGCACACGCGTGCATACATATGCACACGCGCACACGCACATGTATGCGCACACGCACATACACACATGTACATGTGCATGCACGCACACACTGATGGGTTTGCAGGGCACAGTGACTGAAGGGTTAACTCTAATCTGGGCCTGCTGGTGAGAGAGGGAGGGGGGCCAAGGGCAAAGACGTCAGCGCCTCCCCCAAAGAGCCACACCGTCCTGGGGCACAGAGGCACCCTACGCTGGGGGAGGAGAGGCCCAGAACCGCACGCTGTACACTGTGTACCCCACATTGGACACTTTGTATAACAATACAACTGCACTGTACACTGTGTACCCCACACTTGACACTATGTATAACAATGCATTGCACACTACCCCACACTGGACATGATGTATGACAATGCACTGCACTGTAGACTGCATACTATCTAGCACACTGCACTGTAGACTGTATATAATTTAAAGTCTACGGGTACTCATTCAAAGGATTTTTTAAGTACTCGTACACTGGATTATGCAATCAGAGTGCAAGACTAGTGCAAGCATAGCTGGCTTCAAGTTGCACGTGGTAGATGAGTTCGGAGATTACTGTATGTCCCAAGATCATGCTGTTAATCCTACCTAGTGACAGGGGTGGAACATGAAGAAAACAAAACTGAAATTCCAATTCAGCCACCACTTAGCCTTTCAAAAATATTATTTACCAAAGGAAGTTCAGCTTCGACGAGCGGAAAAAGGCCCAACAGGGAATATTCCATTACAAATCCAGGGCAGTGATAAACACTAGAAAATGACTCGATCAACATTTGTCCTTAACTTTGACATGCAATTAAATTGACTTGCAAACATTATTTTTTTTATTCTTCAAAAATAATGCACTCACCATGTTCTCTTAAATTAACTATGTTCTTGTTTGACAGACAAAGTTAAGGCCACATTTGAAAAAATTCAGGCCGATGATTAAAAAAAATAGTGTTTTTACAAGTTACAAAACATAGGACACCTAAATGTTAGCATTTTCTTTTCTACTTTTGTGTGTGCTTGTTCGTATGTCTGCTGCTTACTTAGGCTAAGAGAAAATCACCCAGCTTTCATTCCCTTTAGGTTTTGCAGGTATTCTGCATTGTGAATGGGTGAGTGAGGACTGTAGGCCCAAACCGTTTCCAGATTCCACACATGGCACTCCAGCATCCACCTGCTTTTGGGCTGGACTGCCAATAACACAGTACGTATTTACTAAGAGAACTGACTTAGTAAAAAAACCAAAAACAGACAGCCATACAACAACAGGACCGGGCACAGCAAAAAAAATAGCCTTTTTACATAACTCACACGGCATATGGCATGTGTTCACAGTTAAGCGCTGTGTGCTCACTGTAAGCGCGTGTGAGCGGTTAGCAGTTTAGCGCTTTGTGCTCACTGTAAGCGCGTGTGAGCGGTTAGCAGTTTAGCACTGTGTGCTCACTGTAAGCGAGTGTGAGCGGTTAGCAGTTTAGCGCTTTGTGCTCACTGTAAGCGCGTGTGAGCGGTTAGCAGTTTAGCACTGTGTGCTCACTGTAAGCGAGTGTGAGCGGTTAGCAGTTTAGCGCTTTGTGCTCACTGTAAGCGCGTGTGAGCGGTTAGCAGTTTAGCGCTGTGTGCCCGCCGTAAGCGCATGTGAGCGGTTAGCAGTTTAGCGCTTTGTGCTCACTGTAAGCGCGTGTGAGCGGTTAGCAGTTTAGCACTGTGTGCTCACTGTAAGCGAGTGTGAGCGGTTAGCAGTTTAGCGCTTTGTGCTCACTGTAAGCGCGTGTGAGCGGTTAGCAGTTTAGCACTGTGTGCTCACTGTAAGCGAGTGTGAGCGGTTAGCAGTTTAACGCCGTGTGCTCACTGTAAGCGTGTGAGCGGTTAGCAGTTTAACGCCGTGTGCTCACTGTAAGCGTGTGAGCGGTTAGCAGTTTAACGCCGTGTGCTCACTGTAAGCGTGTGAGCGGTTAGCAGTTTAGCGCTGTGTGCTCACTGTAAGCGTGTGAGCGGTTAGCAGTTTAACGCCGTGTGCTCACTGTAAGCGTGTGAGCGGTTAGCAGTTTAACGCCGTGTGCTCACTGTAAGCGTGTGAGCGGTTAGCAGTTTAACGCCGTGTGCTCACTGTAAGCGTGTGAGCGGTTAGCAGTTTAACGCCGTGTGCTCACTGTAAGCGTGTGAGCGGTTAGCAGTTTAACGCCGTGTGCTCACTGTAAGCGTGTGAGCGGTTAGCAGTTTAGCGCTGTGTGCCCACTGTAAGCGCGTGAGCGGTTAGCAGTTTAGCGCTGTGTGCTCACTGTAAGCGCGTGAGCGGTTAGCAGTTTAACGCCGTGTGCTCACTGTAAGCGTGTGAGCGGTTAGCAGTTTAACGCCGTGTGCTCACTGTAAGCGTGTGAGCGGTTAGCAGTTTAACGCCGTGTGCTCACTGTAAGCGTGTGAGCGGTTAGCAGTTTAACGCCGTGTGCTCACTGTAAGCGTGTGAGCGGTTAGCAGTTTAGCGCTGTGTGCTCACTGTAAGCGCGTGAGCGGTTAGCAGTTTAACGCCGTGTGCTCACTGTAAGCGTGTGAGCGGTTAGCAGTTTAACGCCGTGTGCTCACTGTAAGCGTGTGAGCGGTTAGCAGTTTAACGCCGTGTGCTCACTGTAAGCGTGTGAGCGGTTAGCAGTTTAGCGCTGTGTGCCCACTGTAAGCGTGTGAGCGGTTAGCAGTTTAACGCCGTGTGCTCACTGTAAGCGTGTGAGCGGTTAGCAGTTTAACGCCGTGTGCTCACTGTAAGCGTGTGAGCGGTTAGCAGTTTAACGCCGTGTGCTCACTGTAAGCGTGTGAGCGGTTAGCAGTTTAACGCCGTGTGCTCACTGTAAGCGTGTGAGCGGTTAGCAGTTTAACGCCGTGTGCTCACTGTAAGCGTGTGAGCGGTTAGCAGTTTAACGCCGTGTGCTCACTGTAAGCGTGTGAGCGGTTAGCAGTTTAACGCCGTGTGCTCACTGTAAGCGTGTGAGCGGTTAGCAGTTTAACGCCGTGTGCTCACTGTAAGCGTGTGAGCGGTTAGCAGTTTAACGCCGTGTGCTCACTGTAAGCGTGTGAGCGGTTAGCAGTTTAACGCCGTGTGCTCACTGTAAGCGTGTGAGTGGTTAGCAGTTTAGCGCTGCGTGCTCACTGTAAGCGTGTGAACGGTTAGCAGTTTAACGCCGTGTGCTCACTGTAAGCGTGTGAGCGGTTAGAAGTTTAGCGCTGCGTGCTCACCGTAAGCGCATGTGAGCGGTTAGCAGTTAAGCGTTGTGTCCTCACCGTAAGCGCGTGTGAGCGGTTAGCAGTTAAGCGCTGTGTGCCCACCGTAAGTGCGTGTGAGCGGTTAGCAGTTAAGCGCTGTGTGCCCACCGTAAGTGCGTGTGAGCGGTTAGCAGTTAAGCGCTGTGTGCCCAACGTAAGTGCGTGTGAGCGGTTAGCAGTTAAGCGCTGTGTGCCCGCCGTAAGCGCATGTGAGCGGTTAGCAGTTAGCAGTTAAGCGCTGCATGCTCACTGTAAGCACGTGTGAGTGCTGCAAGTAAACGGGCTCAGAGCGCGTGCTGTGAACCCTCGGCACACGCACCCCAGGGACTGCGCTTGTTTATTCTGTTATTTCAGGCTGCACATGCCCGGGTCACGTGAGGCGACGGTTCTGCACAAGGTACAGTATCCGGCACAACATGTTCCCGTCTGTACAGGGGAAGTGCTCCCGCTTCCAGCAGCCCTGCTCGGCGACAGGCACCTCTCCTGACCTTCGGCTGGGCTCTCTCACACAGGCCCGTTATTAACCGTCACCCATTTAACCAGTAATCCGGTGCTTTTAAAAGGGTAGCCAGGGATACTACAACTACAAAGGGGGCCAACAGTTACCATGGCGCCCAGACGATACCACAGCCCTGCTTTCTGGACTCTTGGAGTAATTTAGAGGCTGCGATGAATTCTGGAGCGTGTGCGTGTGGTTAAGTCACCATACGCTATGAGAATCTGATGCCTGCCCCATAACTGACCTTTGGTTCGAGCATGCATTTCTTAAGGGGGGGGGTTAACCCTATCCCTCCCGAGCGCTGTGGGGTAACTAACCTGCTCGGAACGCCTGACTGCGGCGCGTGGGGCTGCGTTTTCCACCCAGCCACTTTTGCTGCGTTTCCATAGCAACCCCTACTGCAAACAGGGGGGAAGGAAGTGCTACTTGGATTTGGCGTGCTGCTCCGGGAGAGGCACAGGGGTTAACGGCGCCTCCCCCCCCCCGTCTGCGGAGACCTCCCTGCCTCCAGACACCGGTCGAGGACTCGCGCTGCGCCGCATTCTTCAGATGCTATCTCCCTCCCCCGCAGCCCCGGCGCTGTGGGAGGGGCCAGCGGGACCGAGCCTGCCCCCCAGGCCACACCCGCAGCCTTACCAGACACCGGCCAGGAGCGGTGGGCGGGGCCAGTTAACAAATGTAAAAACTGGAATTTCATACAAATCATAGATGACATCGAATTTGGACAGCCTACAAAGGCTCTTCTCCTCATTAAAGGCGTGCGGAGATGTAGAACGGAAACGGGCCTCTGGGGAAGCACAGCACGCCACCACAGGCAGCGGCACAACCCAAAGTGGCACGGACACGGACCCAACGACAGCAGCCAGGCGCTGACCCGCCCAAACGCCGTCCTGGCCTTCCGGCTATGCGTGGCGCCAGGTCACGGTTCCGACCCCCCGGCCCCCCGCCGTGTCGCGTCGTGCGGTGACCTTGCGGCGCTCAGCTGGCTCGCCGCGCTGATAACCCGCCGGGCTGGCGGCTGCGCCTCGGCCTGGCCCTGGGTGGTACCGGCGCGTGCCGTTATCTCAGGGCCCAGCCATTAGCGGGGGGGGGAGGGGCGATCTCATGGCAACCGCCACAGACGAGCGGCTCCTCCTCACCCGCGCGCGGAGCAGACGCCAATTAAAACCCAGCCCCCGGTCCCGCGGGGGGAGGGGGGGCGGGGTGGGGGCGGCCAGCTGACGCAAGCGAGCGCTCCCACCGTGACGAGCGTGCTCACGCGCGGGCGAGCAGCCGGGCGGGGCGCCGTGGACAGCGAGGCCAGCGAATTTCATGCCGCGTGAGCGCCTCCCCAGCCACAGCCATCAGCGAGCCGGCAGAACGGAACCGGGACGGCGTCATGGCGACGGAGCGAGGCCCGGCTCACACGCCTGCCTTAAAATGAGCTCTGGAATGCGCTGCTGGTGCTGTGTGGGTGTGTTCACAGGCTGAGTCTCTCCTCAGAGCTCAGAGTCATGTCTTTACATACCGTACAGCAGTCATCACAGTCATGATATAAGGCAATATTTATCACTTTCACAAACCTGTGATCGTGTAGTGTAGTCTTTTTGGAGGTAAATAAACAGAGATACTCCGTTCCTACCGCCCTGACAGACCTGCACACACAGACGGTGTACCAGGCCAGCCCGCGGATCAGATCTCCTGGTGAGGCCTAATGCTGGAATGAGCGGCTCCGCCATTTTGTTTGCAAATGTGAACATCTGAAAGATGCCCGCTGAAGTCCTGGCAGCCATCCGATGCAGTCTCCTATTGGCTGATCTATTACTACATAGGGCTGCGCTCCAAAACACTGGTTTTTACACATTGCCAGGTGCTGCCTCTGCGAGGTATTAAATGATATTAAAATATCAGTGTGAAGGGAGTAGCATTTGAATCCTTTATACAGAAACCTGACTATGAAGAAGCAGAGCCACAACGAGGCTATGAGATGTTTTGAATTATGTGTAAAAATCATAACATGAAGTCTCAGAAAGCTCAGGGAATGTATATAATTGACAATTGCATGTGCAGCGTTTCCCTACCTACTGACACCTCAGCACCGGGCCAATCACAGAGCTGCGTTTTAACAATGCAGTGTAGCGCCTCCCCTATCAAGGTGAGGTTTAATGGCTCACAACCCCAGGGCCAATTCATGTAAATGCGCCTTTACAACTTCATAAATGAGAACTAGTCCTTCACTTTGAAATATGCTTGTGTTCCCACAGCCACCTTAGCAATTAAAACCTCCTTTCTCTAACAAACATCAAGTCTCCTTCAGTAAAAAGTTAATTATTTCACTCTTTGATGCTTTGGACTGACCAACAACTGCAAACAATATTATTTTGGGGAAAGCACTGACTTCAGCTATGAAAACACTAAATTGTTGGATATTTTTTCTAACATAGGATATAATTTGACAACCCAGAAGAGGACACTGAAAATGAACATTGGCAACAACACAGCTGGTATAAGACACTCGGTTCACTAAAAGCTAGGCAAATCCACTGGAAAACATGATTAAGTAGGCTAGATTGAGCTGTCTAATATGTTCACTGTGTTCCTAATTTCACCCACAAAAAGACATGGCAAACATATTTTAATCTAAATAGACATTTTCTGTCGAAAACACACTCTTTCATTTGTGCATCTTTGAAAGAACAGTGACCATCTCAGCGAGGTTTAACAGAACGACGGTTAGCCAAACCCAGAGAACAGCAGGATAAACACATGGTGCCACGCCCTTTCTTAAGGTACTGCAGCCACCAGAAGATGCCCCACCCACATCAAAAAGTCTCGCAATCGCTAATTACACACTCTGCGCGCTCCGACAGCGCTGATGAAGGGTTCCCCCGAGCCTCAACCAAACACACATCCAAGAGCCGGGCTACTGAAGCACCGAATGAGAGGTTTACTAAAAGGGAGGGACATTAAAGCAGGAAACTCTGTGAGATAAACGCATAAGAGAGACTACAGCCAGAGGGGAAGCAAGGCCATGATGCCACTGCTTTAGGCTAGGACACCAATCAGCATCTCTGTACTTTCATGGGAATGTTGTACTAGTAAATGAAGCTTTGGACTATCAATTTACAGAAAGCCAAGGCTTTATATGCAGAATAAACGCCTGTATTCCTTAACTACATTTTAAGTGCAACAGTCCAGGAATCACTACTGTACATCAACCAATACTCATCATACAACATACACAACAGCGCAAGTCAATGCGTGGAAGCCGATACACAATCTGTCAGCTAGGCTATTGTACCCGCCGAACAACATTACCCGCAAACCAAATCCCACTGGCCGCGTTCAAACAGAGCGCGTGCATGACCGGGCGCCCCTCCTGCTGGCTTTTTCCCATAAACCCTACATTTTCGAACGCCACGGCAGCTCTGTGGAGTCAGCCGCAGCCTTTTCTCTGGCGCTAATGCAGAGCTCCTCGTGCTCGCCGCGGAGGCTAATGCTGCGTGCGCTGCACGCTTGAGGTCGCACCGCATTCCATTTCAAATTAAACCGAATCAATCACGCGTTCAGCCAGCCCTCATAAATTCATCAGCTCTGTCCCTTCAGCAGGATGGAGCCCATTCCCATAGGGAAGACACAGCAGAGAAACACAATGCAGAGAAAGCAGGGTTTTCCCTGGCATATTATCCCATTAACAGACCCCATACAGACCCTTCCAGTAAGCACAGCCAGTCGTGGACAGCAGTACACTTATCAGTGAGCAGAATAGTTCAGGCCCCAGACAGAGAATCACCGCGCAGGACTTCCAGGCGACTCCGCCACTTCTCTGTAGCCCCACAGATGTTGGGAGAGGTCAGTAAGGATGAGGGAGAACCAGGAACAGCCTGAGGCCCCATGGAGGAGCTGAATGTTGCACATACCAAAAAATAAAACTATTTCCAATTTACCCAGACATGTGGCACAAAGAAGGTGCCACTGCTATTTAATGCACTGCTGATCCTCTTCCCTTACCGGAAAATAATTACATTTGCTCTATCCTGGCCAAGTGTGACACCCCATCCCCCCAACCCCGCCCCACCTCCAGCCCCAAAAGCACCTCCTCCATCTGTAAGCCGGTCCACATCGTTGCACTGACCAGAAAACAGGTCCGGAGCTGGCGGACAACCACAAGAAACTCCCCGTTTTAGTGCGTAACAGAGCCTTGGGCCAACAGCCCGCAACAACCAGAGCACGGCACAGGTTTGAGATAAAAATTTACCAACCCATTTTATCATCCGAGAGCCGCTAGATTTCAACACAGCAAAAGGGAGAGGTCTCCGAGGTAACGGAGAAAACTGGTGCCGCCGGTCACGTGTACGGTCAGTTATGTGTGGTGTGTCCACATTCGCTGCTTCACATTTTTCCACAAAATGGCAGCCAGTGAGGGGGTACAGACATACAATGCAGGATTTTCACCTTGAAAATATTATAAAATAACTATGCTGAAGCATACCTATGATGCACTGTTAATCTCTGTCTTTATGCACTTTTGCTGAATGTGTGCACCTTTTCTTCTAAAACGTGTTTGGGACGTTACTGGGCGTGGCCCCCTTTTCTGTGTGGGGAGGGGTGGGTGTGGCTACAGAGCCTGTGGTTTGGGATACAGCGAAGCTCCTCCAAGAACCAGATTTACCCTTGGAATTGCTTTTCCTGGGTGGCGTCAGCTGAAGTTCGCCAAAGGGATGAAAAGCTGGTTTTCTGCTGGACCTGTAAGTGACGTCACCTGCAATGTGAAGCTAGTGACATTCTTAACTAAGGTTACCTCCAGCTATCCATCTAGCTACATTATGTGGGGTACTCTGGGCGAGAGGGAGGGGCTGAAGACGAAGGAGGAGACTTCTTCGGTTGTAAACGCAGGACCACAGCAAGGTCCTGCGTTTACAGAACAACAGTATGCCTTTAAAGCAACATAAAAACAGGAAGAGGAATGAAGATATTTCATCTACCGAGACGGCGCGCACGCAGACGAAACAGCATCGCCCGTCCTTATCCTCTCAACCTCCCAACAGCTGGTGCACTCACAATCACACCCCGTATTCATTTACACAGGCCCTCCGGAAGGCACCCCAGCTACAGACTAGCCCACGGCGGGCGGGCTTTCCCCACAGCAACACGCCCCGACTCACATGTTTCCCTGAATGCCCGAGGGGGAAAATCTGCAAATGACAGCGTGTGATGTGACAGGCCTTACCGTTTATTCGCTGTTTATTTAGCCGGCGCGGAGCGAGCGCGAGCGGAGGCGGAGGCTAACGCTGCTGGTCGGCCGCAGCCCGTAACAGGACCCCGCCGGCTCATTGAGCCAAAGCTGGGGGGGGTGGGGGGGGAGGGGTGTCGCGTTACCGCCTACAAATCAGAGCCGGGGCTGGATACGGGCCGGGGGGGCGCACCGTTAGCGCCCCAGAGCTAATGCCGCATGCGCTTCTCCAGAGTACGCCGCGCGCTGGGAAACGCTCAGGACCCGCTCGGGTGGATCTGCTCTCGGCAGCGATCTTACGGCTTTGCAGAAGGTAAACGTGGAAGCGAACATGGAATTGAGCCTTCCAAAGGCTGACATTAAAGTAAAGAATGGACAACATGCCTGTAATTTAACTCTTACAAACAAGTGAAGCTTCGCATTTGTTTTGACAGAGTGCGTTTGGTTACAGTGGTGTAGATTTCAAAACGCTTGTATTCTTAATCTTATGTTTTCCCTTTCGGGTGATGCATTCTCCAGTACAAAGCATTTCAAATTTCACCCCCCCCCCCTCCCCCTTTAACACCAAACACCACTTTTCCTTCCAAAAACACATCATCACTCTTCTGTGAGAAAGTTAAATGAGCTTGGCCAATGGCCAGGACAGAGGTGTTAGAGGGTGATGAAAATTAATTCATCTTATTAATAATAATAATAATAATAATAATAATAATCATCATAATTTCTGCAGTAATTTCACATTACCATATCCCAACTCAAAGCTTTGAAAAATCACATCGCCTTTTGTTCCGCACGGTTGTGATTGTTTTTAGGTGAACTGCAGGGCTGTACCTTGGACAGGCCGCATGGTTGTGACTGTTTCTGGGTGAACCGTGGGGCTGTACCTTGGACAGGCCGCATGGTTGTGACTGTTTCTGGGTGAACCGTGGGGCTGTACCTTGGACAGGCCGCATGGTTGTGACTGTTTCTGGGTGAACCGTGGGGCTGTACCTTGGACAGGCCGCATGGTTGTGACTGTTTCTGGGTGAACCGTGGGGCTGTACCTTGGACAGGCCGCATGGTTGTGACTGTTTCTGGGTGAACCGTGGGGCTGTACCTTGGACAGGCCGCATGGTTGTGACTGTTTCTGGGTGAACCGTGGGGCTGTACCTTGGACAGGCCGCATGGTTGTGACTGTTTCTGGGTGAACCGTGGGGCTGTACCTTGGACAGACCGCATGGTTGTGACTGTTTCTAGGTGAACCGTGGGGCTGTACCTTGGACAGGCCGCATGGTTGTGACTGTTTCTGGGTGAACCGTGGGGCTGTACCTTGGACAGACCGCATGGTTGTGACTGTTTCTGGGTGAACCGTGGGGCTGTACCTTGGACAGGCCGCATGGTTGTGACTGTTTCTGTGTGTACAGTGGGGCTGTACCTTGGACAGGCTGAAGTTCTCGTTGCGCAGTCTCTGCTTGTTCTTCTGCAGTTTGCTGGGCATCATCTTCCCCGTGCGGAAGTCGAAGCACGCCAGGTCCACCGTGTTGCCCAGGTACCGAGACAGCTGCGGCTTACTCCGGAACTTCTTACCCTTGGGGCTGGAAGAGAGGCGGACCGCGTCAGTGCCTGTGCCCGGCCAGTGCGCAGCGCCACGCCCGCGCCACGCCGTGTACCCGTGGCCGGGAGGGCAAGGCGCCAGTCAGAATGACACGCTCGCGGAAGAGACGCACCCTCCGCTGCGGCACACCTGCGCTTCAGCCTCGCCCGAACACGACGCTCACCCACGAGAGCGATTCAGCGCAGGAGCCCGAAGCAGACAGGGTTAGGGATTTCAGACACGACTACAGGTCCTTTCCCTCAAGGCCAGTCTGAAGGAAAATAACCGCACTGACACACATTCTGGCAGAAGGAATGGACAGAAGACTAGACAAATAACCCAAAACTCTCACAACGGTAGGACTAACAGTTTTTTAGCTGTGCTGTAATCAACTGTGGGCAGGACTCTTAAATGTATATATACTGAATTACAGGGAGTCACTCGCATTCTGCAGAACAGGACAGGAGCCCTGAAACCAGCACACACAGAAGCAAAACATAGTTTGCTAAAAAGGCCATTTTGGCAAAGGTTAATCCAAGCTCAGGAGCGACCAAAATTTGCATCTCACCAGCTGAGCGTTTCACAGTGGAGCCTCCTCACAGAGAGGATCTCTAAACGCAGACGGATGGGAAGCACGGCAAAGACTTATTCCAAATGAGAGCCGCTTCCAATTTATTCTCCTAATTTCATGCCTGTGGTAAAGACGGGCAGATGAGTCGGGCTTGTATTTATAGTGCTGACCTCCTGCGCCGTAAACAGATTAGCTTAATTACAGATGCAAATACCCAGGCCTTGCCTCCCTTCAGGACTGCAGACTTTGCAGTTGAGCAGAGCAGAACTGCACAGATGCAGTCAGGGGACCTCTGCCTCTGTACTGCTAATGTGTCCAACTTGCTTTCTCTACACTGCCACATGTGCGAAGGCTTAGCGCTAAGCGCAAGTGACATAAATGACTGCCAAGGCGTCAGCAAATCAGGAGGACAAATCTCTTTTTGGCCCAGATGTTTGCGTACCCCACATTACCGCAACGTTGCTGCGTCCCTGCTCTGCCATAACGCCTCTCAATTAACACAGTGACCTGAGCACTCCCACAGTGGCGCCTGTCGCATTAAGCCCACACAAACACCGGGTATTACCTAACAACCCTGAAATGGAAATAAGTCATTTTGGGATTAGGCTGCAACCTCCAGACAGTACAGACAGCGAAACATAAATCTCTAAAATTCTCACGTCTACATTCATACAGTTCATGATGTATCTTAGTTACGGAGCAGTGGAACCTATGTCAGAAAGGAGAGGAAAACAAAGGCTACCATGAAAGACACAACTGAGCAAATCATCTCTTTTGTGGGGCAGGGGGTGGAGGTCTCACACCCTATGGGTCACAGGATTGCATCAGAGACAGAAAAAGAGAGGCGGACAGAGAGAAGGAGAGGGAAGAAGAGAGAGAGAGAAAGAACAAGACAGAAACAGGAAGAGGGAAGTAGAGGGGAGGAGAGGGAAGGAAAGACAGACAGAGAGAGGGAGAGGGAAAGAGAGAGAGAGAGAGACTGCCGCTATACACTATATTTGTAAATGTCCTCTTAAAACATTAAATAACACAGTCAGATAACCCATGCAGGTTCACCAGTGTGCGACTGACTGGTACCTAATGTCCTTTTCAGTGGGGAAAATTCTAGGAGATCTTTAGATGGCATCAAAACTTTAAAAATAGCACAACACGTAAGGTGAAATCCAGACTCCACAACTCTATTATTGTATTTTTCACACTGAGGCACGACTGGAAAATATGCCAGGGATGAGCCAGGATTACCTGAAAAAACAAAACCGATATCAGTGAGAAACGTCTGTCAATATTCTCTGGAGTTACCTCCGACTGGGCTGTTCCCGTTTCAAAAGCCAAACGCAGTTCCACAATATTATCACAGGGATATGTTTTGGGTCTGGGTGGGAGCGACAGCGGACTTTAATCTGTGTTTATTTCTCCTCGTAGAGCAAACTGCACTTATAGGCTGAAATGCGATCTATTCCACTTCCTTCAGCTAAACCAATCACAATGCTGTTTATTTAAAATAAAAAAACCCTGAAGACCGAAAAATGGAAAAGGCCAGTATATGAGGCATGAACGCACTGCGGTGAGACGCGTCGACAGGCCGGGAGCCCAGTTGTTACCCGTTACAGGCGGCGAGCCCCAAAACCGAGGGGTCTTTTTATTGTGCCCTTGGTCATGCTTGAGAGTGCACACCTCCCCCGACAATACATCAGAGAGGGGGGAGGGTCCCGCTTTATTGACCCCGCGCACAATGGGCCGCGTCCGGGGGGCCCCGTCCCTCAGACCCCGCGCTGACGCGCCGCCGTTAGCCCGCGGCCTGGTGGGAGCGCGCGGCTCGGTCGCGCGCCGCGGCGTGAATTAGGGCCCGCGCCTCGTAAAAGCAAGAAGGCCAGGCCAGGCGGCGGCGCGGAGCGGAGTTTGATCTCGGTGGTTAAGTTTCGCTTCTCGTTTCTCACAGTTTCCCGTGCGGCAGCGGCACTTCCCTTACAGGAACCTCAAACCCAGCTCCTCTGACGAGCGCGTCCCCACTCCCACATCGCACCGCTGCTTTATACGGCTTTTCAGTGAGGTTTTAAGGATGAAAGTACGATGTTCCAGAAGCATTTTTTTTTTTGGCGCAGGGCTACTTTGAGACAGAGCTACTGTTGGAAAGTTGGCAGACATTTTGAGGCGTGTTGCTGTAAAAATATTTTGCGTCTACATTTTTCGTAGTGAAATTCCGGTACCAACCAGCAAGATGTCAAAATCTTTCTTGCCGCCAAAATCTTTCACGCCATCAGCATTGTGATATTGTAAGACCGGATAGTAAGTGGTGTACTGCTACTTAGGGAGAAAGGACAATACCTTGTGAAGATTATTTTCTTTTTGAGCAATTTTCACTGACGTTCAAAAGACAGTAGAATATTAGACTACTTCTTTTCCAAAAAAAGCAAATTGTTTTATTAGGGTTTTTTAAAAGCAGACTCATGACTGTAGGATGCGATATGAGGGGAAAATCGTGGGAAATTCCTACGGTGTCCTTACATTAAACAACAGCAGCAGGTCTACTGAGAGCGGAAGGGGGGGGGGGGGGGCGGTGTTATCTAGACCTAATTCTGGGAAAACGAAGAGGGTGAGCACGCGGTGCATCTGAGAGTTGGCCGGCCGATTGGAAGGCAGGAAGGGCGGTCTGTCAATGGCGCGGCCCTCGTCTAATTATTTCCATACGCTGCAGTTTGGGTGACCAGTGGACGGACGGGAACGAGCGCGCGGGAGAGCGAGCGCTCGTGAGCGAGCGCGGGGCTGGTTTCCGAGCGGGCCGCATGACTCAGCGATGAGTCAGAGGGGTGGGGGTGGGGGTGGGGGGGAGAATAAAACTCTCGCTAAGCGCTCAGGAGGCACGTCTGAGCAGGGCCTGCTCGGAAGAGTCGCACAGCGGCCCTGTGGAGCGGAGACAGCGGGCCGCCGGGGTTCCGAGCCGACCGGCCAAACCCAAAGCCCAAAGCCCAAGCCCAAGCCCAAGCCCAAGTTCAGTAGAGCCGCGCTGAGGGAATGAACAGCACGCTGCCAGCTTGAGCCTGCCGAGGCTAACGCTAGGCCGCTCCCCTCTGAGAAACAGAGTAGAGGATCCCTGTCTTTCCCCCTCGTGAACTCCAAGGTTTTAAATCATATTTGCCAGTATAAATTGATCCGATTATTCATATTCTAATACAGGCCTCAAAAAGTATTAACCACAACTGAAGGAAATAGAAATCTTTATTTCATTTGCGCTACCAGCACTATTACAGCAAGCAACTTAATAAATACATTTAAAACTTGAAGCCTAAAATTCTGTGAACATTTTGACGCTTCATTATAAAACAGGAGGACATGAGTGACATATGCCAAATTATGTTAGTTTAGAATTAGCGTTTCATCTCGTCACTTGTATGTTATTTGTATTTTTCTGTCCGTTATTAGATTCTCGTCTCTTTGCTCGCAGTCCAAGGTGAGACTCCAGGTGACGGCAGGCAGCACTCCAGCCGCTAGTTAAAATGGCTGGCCTGAGTCCAGCCCAGGTGGGAGAGGCACACAGTCAGTGGCTGTGGAGAGTAAAATGCTTTGAGATCGTGAGATTAAAGGCGCTATACAACACAGCAGCCCGTTAGCAGCGAGCTCAGAGAACGCTGGGACAGGGCTCTGAGAGCTGGAGAAGTGAACTTTGAGCCCCGCTGGATTGGCAAGCCCGTCACTCCAGGCAGGACTGGCACAGACAGGGAGGGCACAGGTCCGCTCCACACGGTAGTCTTCACCGCTCCAGAGGAACTGAAATCGCCAGCTTCCATTGGCTAAGACTGGTAGCCTATGTCTGAGTTCTGCTGACCAGACGATTTCCTGGCTGTCGAGGCGTGAGACAGCGAGGTATTGATTAACCAGAATTTCTAGTTTTATCGCCAATGACAGCGGCACAAACATTTCTGATTTTAGATATGTTCAGAAACTAAATAAATAAAGTAGTTAAACCAAACAATATTCCAAAACCAGCATTTATTGTGCAGGAGGATCCATCGCTAGTCCGAGACAACTGGCACTTCTGCGATGGGGAAGAGCGTAGGGTTCTGTGGTCTAAGCCGAGGGCTTTTTCCTGTGTATTGCAGCAAACTCCCTGTAATGGAGAGAAGCGGCTCCCCGCTTCGAACAGAGAGCCTCCCCCGTAAGCTCCTCTCTGCCCGCTCATTGTGAAATGAGATTACGGATGCGAGGATTCATTTCACACCGTGTAACCTCAGCCAGCTCCACCGCCCGGCGCGCTGAGCCGAGCCGCCGACCGTCGCTACGGCGGAGCGTAGCCACTGGGAACAAAAAGGTGGGGGGGAGCGGGGTGGGGGTGGGGGGAGCGGAGGAAAGACAAGACATGGCAGGGGAGGCCTCTGAACCCCAGCTCTCCCCCTCCCGCCCCCCCACCCCCGTGCCAGCTCCTCCTGGCATCGCCCGGCCTTCTTCGGAAATCGGCTTTTTCGGAGAGGAGAGCACAGATCGCGCCCTCCTCCAAAGCTTCCACTGCTGGCGGGCCCAGCTGGCGTGACGAGCGAGGGAAGCAGGGCGTGGGCAGGAGGAGTGTGCTTTCACAGGCTGGGGGGAGGGGGCAGTGGAGTCTGTGAAAGAGTTGCGCGCGCTCTCTCTCGCCCTTTCGGAAATTAACCCCGTCACTGCCGTGGCCGCGGGAAGGGGAACGCGGCTGAATTATTTAGCGGCCTGGGGAGCGCTTTCCGTGGCTGGTGTGAAACTGCGCGAGGACGATGGGAGCGGGAGGACTGAAAAAACGCACGCAGGCCACGCATCGCTCTGCCAATCAGCGGACAGGCCCAACCACGAGGCTGGACCCCTCTGCCAATCAGAAGGCTGTGCTGATTTTTACTGTAAATCTAAAAGAAAAGCATGACACAGCAGATTATGCAGCCACTGCGTCCCTGCAAAATTATGAAAGCACAGCTCAAGTGCTTATTCATAAACAGGCCTACATGATCTTATAATGGACCACATATTTTCGATTGCTCATCCTTGCACTGTAATAAGGAGATTATAGCCTGAGCTTCACATATGTCACCTCTTATGTCACTAAATTTACACTTTACATGTTTGCCTGCATACACCAATTAAAAAAGTTACACAAAATAAATGAAACCACAACAAACAATTCCGTACAAGCACCCTGTGCAAACTCCAGGCATTTCCAGAACATTCATTTTCGAAATCAGAAATAAAGCACTCAAGGTTTCCAAAGGCCAGTTTGAACCCTGTAACCAACTGCAGAAGTAAAACCCAAGCCGACATGCTCTCTCTTCCTAATCATTTGATTGTAAATAGGCCTAATGCTAATCCTGTTTCAAAAGGAAATCATCTTTTCTGCTAGCTGCTTAATCTAGAGATGTGCACCACATATAACGAGCACATTTGTCAACCGCAATAACCTCGCCTCGGTAACATACGCGCTTACAGAAACAAGCGAGATGTACTCGCGCTGAGCTCGACTACAAAGAGCGTGTGAACAAGAGTATTGTGGTGTAAATTGGCCTGTTATTTCCACCCAAGCGGACAGGCTCGCTTCCTCCCTCCGCCGCACCACGGAAAATGGCGTTTGGCATTCCTGCCGATTTTTGGAAAAGCGGCAGCACGGACACAGTAAGCATCTCTGCCGGCCATCCCATTGGACATATGCTCCCTCTCCACCCGCAGTCATGTGTTCTGTGTGCCCGCTCCCAGAGACATTGCTGTGGTGTTCAGCCGCTGAGCTTCTGAACAGCCACCCTTCTCATCTCCCACCGCTACTACATACCCAAAACGCACAAGTAACAGGTCCTGGGCGAGGACAGTCATCAGTGGGTTGTGCAAGTCAGAGCCGGAAGCTGAACAAAGCTGCGGATGACTGGCAGAAAGCTCCAAAATGACTGGGTTGGTAAGTGGATGATATTCTCCCAGTTTTCATGTTGGGGGGGGCAAGCCCAAGGTTTGGTTTTCCTGACCGCAGCAGCCTCAATAACAGCATCCACCCCTCCTTCCCTGATCTGAACCATGAGTCGTTCTGACCCCCTCACACACAATAACAACTCCCCCCCCCCCCGCGCCCCCCCTTCACTCTCTCTCACAGAATTTGACCATACGTAAATGCACTCACAAAAGGGGCCACCCTCTCCTTCGCCCTCCCCGATTCCTACTTTCTACATCAGACGGTCTCTGGTTTGAAGGGGGGGGGGGGGGGGTGCCCAAAAGCTTGTGACCCTGGGACTATGAAGTGAGTGTTGACTTTGTCTCAAGGAGCTAGACCACTGAGAATTAGATGAGGAGGGGGTTGTATACTCTGAGTCAGTCTGACTCATAGCGGCGTCCCTGTCGGGTGCAAGAAGGAAACATGCAGACTACGTGATGGCTAGCAAGCATTCCCGTATGCCCCCCCCCCCCCCCCGCCCCCACCCCCACCCCCGCCCTCCAGCCCTTCCTCCGACTCGAGATTACCCGGAAATGGCCTAATCCAGCCTCTTCCCACTTCTGCACCAAGTTCTGGTGAAAGACCAAGTTTACAGGAAGAGAGAGAGCGCACTGCCAAGTCATGCCGGGACACGTTTTCAGGCTCGTACCCCAACAGGACATCGAACAGCACCTGGCCGGACTTCATCTGAATCCTGCTTTCTTTGCTCTTTAGGTACCGCCGCAAAAAATTTAATTAAATTAAATTCTCTCTCGTGGAGCAAGCTTATAGCCACCCTAATACTCGAGACAACTTTGAGCAGAGACACCTTAACCTTTCTGCGCAATCCGTGAG
The DNA here is from genome assembly GCF_013347855.1 of Anguilla anguilla. NCBI lineage: Eukaryota > Metazoa > Chordata > Actinopteri > Anguilliformes > Anguillidae > Anguilla > Anguilla anguilla. Next base: position 21,844,370 of record NC_049214.1, on the reverse strand, counting down.
CCTACACACATAGAGATGACTGCTGTTTGCTGAAGTCCATGCTGAAAGTCAACCATGTTTGCAGTGGTCGTCTTACAGAGATGTGGTCCAGCACCCCAACCTCAAACATGTTGTTGATTCAGGCGAGTGTTCGCCAAAGCGCCAATCTCACCCTTTCCCAAAACGCCGGAGAAAAAACGCGTCTGCACGAAGCAGAGACACAAACCTGAAAATGTCCGCAAAAAGCAGAAAGAAAAACAAGGAGCAGAAGTGAGGGCGGAAGTGGGCGTGGCCTCCTTAATTTGATGCGCGGTGTGAAAAGTCGCCGGCATGTGGCCGGGGACAGCAGATTGGGTTCCCGAAGCAAACCCGGCCCCCGCATTATTTACAACGGTTACCGAGAGAGACCGGAGAGGGACGCGCAGGCTGGAGCGCAGGCATGGGATCGGTTTACAGCTCCTCTCCACCACGGCACCTTAAACAAACCAAACACCCCTCCCCCCCCCGGGCCCCATCAGCGTGAATAGGATTCGCTTGGGGTGGGGGGAAGAAAAAAGAAAGAAACGACAACTTAAGCGCTGCGGCTCAAAAGTGCCCGACACGGCCGCTGTAAAACCAGGGCGTTACATTCAGAGAAATCCCTCGTTACAGCCCGTTTCCTGCCGGCAGGACAAAACGCATTCGGTTGCAATGAAGCACACTGAGAACACACAGCCACTGGGGAAATAAGAGCTCCAGATCCAGAATGGAGAATGGTGGAGAGCTCACAGCCTCTCGGTCGTGCCGTGATGTTTATTTTTTTTTATTACTTAAAATTTTTTTTTTTTTTACATAATTATCCACTTTTGGTCCGTGTCCCTCTTCACTGCAGACGAACGCAGGCAGGCAGACATCTGAACACAGGATGTGAGAGACACCAAAAATATACTCGGCCAAAGCTGCACCTCCGACCCCAGCCCGTGCTATCGCACAGATCTGCACCGAGCAGCACTTTCCCGCATGCTGTGGACCTGTCATTTGAATAAGAATGAGAGGCGTTTTCACAAGGGGCCCGGAGAGCGGGACCCCGTCCCGGGACGACAGGGAGCCACAGGCACAATCGGGAGGGCTGGACGCCTCGAGAGGGCCTCGCCTCAGCGCACAGGAAGCGCCGGGCGCCCTTTTCACGGGCGACAGCCGTTTCGATTCCGAGGAGCTCCGTGGCTGAAGTGAAACCGAGACCACAGAAAAAACACCCCCTCAAATACTGCCTCCTTAGGCTTCATCTATCTGTAAAAACAGGTCACTTTTATCCGGTATTGGCTAAAAGTTCAAACTCAAACCAATAAGTTACAAATAATCTTCAATTCTCATTGTGTGACTGCGGCAAAATAAAACATTAGGTAATGGGAAAATAATAGCAGCCCTTTACTCAGAATATTTCAAAAAATGTCCAGTTGCATCTAGAGAGATTACATTTCTTTACATTCAGTATTCAGAGGGCTTTTCCAGTAGTGCATCCACTGGTATTGCTCCTGACATCATAACACACTAGCATGCAAGACGGAAACAAAGCAGGGCATCCGTAGTCAGCAGGACCTCTGGTGACTCATGCAGCCCTCAAGAAAACAACAGGAGGTTCTACAGACAAATTATAAACAACTTTTCTTCTCACACCAGCAAATGACTTAATATCTGGTACAAAATGGAAGGAAGACAGAGATCAAAATAACCAGGCCACTTCCAGGTATCCCATCAAAATGCTGTAGCAAGCAAATGTGTTCAACAACAATTTGTGAATTTACATTACAAGTGTCAAAATAACAGAAGCTGGTATCTGAAATCGCAATGTGTGTATTTTCCTTTCACATCAAAATGATGAGCTTGTATTATTAAATATAAACTGTCTCCTCAGATTAAGATAATGGGGTGGATAATGGCGAGCATAAACTAAACGACTAGGAAGTGTTAATACTAAACAGGCTAAATCGGGGAAATACGGCGTGCAAGATGGTGAGATGTATTTGAGGACAGCGCAGTGGTGGGCCTGAATGAAACGGTCCTGATAAATAACAGTTGAACAGAGTTGGGAAGAGCTGTCAGAAACTGTGTACTTGTTGGATTCTCCACGCACTTTCCTGTGTGACCTTCTGATCACGCAGATGAGAAGCCACTGTTCCGCCGCGCACGAACTAAAAGCTAAGCCTCTTATTTTTAAAACTGTTGCGGTGTTCCATGAAAGAACCGTATAACGTTTACAACTGGATGCTGTTGGCGATGTTAGATACCGCTTAAAATCAGTCACGTTGCTACATAGAACACACAGGGAAACTAATATCCTATTCGGTATTATGAAGTTGGCAAAACACTCACAAATGGTAGCTAAGATCAAACAGAAAAAGTGCTCCTGGAGTGTCAAATAACGCATACATCAGAATACATTTTGGTAAATAAGCTGGCCCGTTGAGTTGACGTTAGTTAACTAGTAACAATTAGCTAGCAACTTCCTTCTTTGTGTTAATGCACGCTTTAACAGAAACGGTTACAAATGTAGCCAGCGCGACTAACTTTCCACAGTAGCTAGCTTTCGTGTTGCTCTGCTAACACGGCAGCAAGCAGGCTACTTCGCTTGCAGCTGAACAGATCCACGAGTTGCCTTGTTTTAAATAGAACTTAACTTTGAGAACATGCATAGCCAGAAAAATTGGGTAACAAACTGTGCATTAATGTCACGCAATCTTTCCAACTCTTGCTACGCAGTACTGTTACTGGCAGATTTACCTGTAGTAGTAGACATCGCTCTTGCCAGCACTGAGCCCCGACTTCCGGATCACTTCTTCTTTCTTCCAACCCGGGGGCAGAGCCGGGCAGTCCATCCTCTTCCTCTCCATGATCATTTAGCTATTGCACTTAGAGGGTATCACCCCAGCCAACGCTGTTAAAATGGGGGAAGCTCTTGCGACACAGCACCAGTGAAAAACAGAAGATGTGGCCTCGGTCAATAACGTTATACAATAAAGTTTGCCAATAGTTGACCTCTGTCGGTTCTTCACGGGGTCCTGTCTAGCTTCGTTACCGACCCTAAGTAGCTATACTCTCCGATCAGCAACTAGCTAGCTAACACTCACGACAGCACCTCCAGCACTCGGTGACGGCGGCAGAGTAAAGCCCTGTGACGCTATGAAATTTCAGCACTTCCCACACACTGACCAAGCGCCTGGCAACACACACTGGCTCAGAGCGACGCCCCGCCTCCAATGGGCCCCGCCGTCACTGCTTCCAAAGCTGATTTAAGTCCGTACAGCGATGCTACATTGCTCCAAAGTTAGCCAACTATTTCAGAAAGACATCGTAGGCTACTGAACGTCTTGATAACCTGGTCCACTCTGGAATGTATCGCGTAATAACAGCTTAAGCTTTGTAATGTAACTTTTTACTGCTCGTTGTATTTTCCACTTTTTTAACGCACAGGAGGGAGCGACTGTAGATATCTAGCTAACAGTTCGCGTTAGCTATCACAAATGACGGCTTTACAAAACGTTAATATGGTTGTAACGTTCATATTCGTTTGCAATGCAGGATGAAACGCACTTTCGAATCCTCCGTTATGAACGGACGAGAGAATATAGCCAAACATTCATCTGGTTTTGGCTACCCAACTCTTGACTATGTTGGCGCTGAATGGTCGCATAGTGGCATGAAGTGCAGTTTCAAGCTTGCTTGCTTACTTCTGGTTTGCAGTTCGTTCGTGTTATTCTGATGTTCTGAACAATACCGTGGTTGCCGAAGTAGCTGCGTAATATTACATAAATTATGCGCATCGTTGAAATAAGGGCGTTTAGTACCTAACCAAGATTGTAGCTAATTTGTCATATGACATAGCCTGACCAATCAAAAGTTTATTGTTGCTGTGTAGCCTACTTTCGTAGAAACAACGACACATGTCGTGCGTGTGACAGCGCTACACGATAACTTGGTTACTTTTTCTGATGTAACTGTGTAAATGTGAAAGCACGGCTAAGGAATTTCTTAGCCTCGTACTAGTTGGTCTACTTGGCTATATGAAGGCTACGCCAATGCCAATCAATCAATAAAAGGAAACGTCGTTGGCGCTATTATGCTATTTATACAGCCTGCTTTTCTGTATCTGCTGCTTGCTCGTGGGGGGTTTAGGCCGGGGTTGTCTGTGAAGCGTATTGTGACAATTGTTTGTGAAATGCGCTATATAAATGAATTTTGATTTAATTTCATTAATTCTACCCATTTTTAAATGTAATCTGCCTCGCCAACAAAACATACCGAGCAGTGTGGCATATATGCACACCCCCACAATCTTACAGCGACAATAATATAGCCTAAATGTTCCTAAAATCATTGCACTTCCTTTATCTTTAGGGTTAGGTTTGTTGTAGACAAGAAAATAAGAGTTTTGATTGACAGAAGTCTGTAGGCTAACACAAGGCTGTATGATATGAGGGCTATAGGCCTATTTCCATATAATTTGATGTACACTAGATATGCACAAGTCAGTTACGTTTCCAATACATTTCACATTCCAACATTTCACAACACCTTTTAACTAAAATACTGTGAGATGCATGTTTTCTGAGAGATCAATTTCAGAAACAGGTCACAAGTTCATAAAATATGCCATGTAGTTGAACACCTGTGTTGGTGCAATGATCATCTGAATTCTATGTCTATGTCTATGTCACATATTTACCTATTCCCCATAGAAACACTTTAATCATAGTAACAAAAAACCCCAGCTTTCTTGGAGAGCAAGTAGTATTTAGAGTCGTTGACCCACTAACATTCTGACACTTTAAATGCTGTGTACAACACTTTGACTGGAACTGATGTGTAGGCCAGCTTTCTAGCAGCTTTGCGCACTGCTAGAGGCTTCCATGTACTTAATATATCACTTGTTTGACAAATTAAATGAATTATAGGACTACTTGGTGCTTGTACAACTCTTGTTCTTACATTACATTACATTTATTTGGCAGACACTTTTATCCAAAGTACAATAAGTGCATACTGAAGGTCATTGGAACAACTACAAAACACAGGTCCGATAATGTACAATACTCATTATGTAAGTTATTCATAGCCATGAACACAGTATGTCCAGTTCTCACAGTCAGCATAATTCTTAGTTTGAAGGGCCATGATCCCCCAAAATGACACACGCACATATCAAAAAATGAAGACTCACTTTAACTGCTACCATCGGAGTTCACCGCAGACTACCTGCTTATGGACTGATTCATGATGCAACAAAACGTGAATGGAATGGCATGTGTGCATGGCAGCAATAAAAAAAAAATTACTTGGAAATGTAAATCAGTAAAGTGCTGTGATTTTCAGCCAATGATTTTTTACTATTGGGTTTAACATTCCAACAGATGCATAACCAAATAAATAATAGCCATTGCAAGACATAATCAGTGGCTACTTTCTTGGTTTCTTGGTCACTATGTATGTTTGCCTGCTGGCATGACCACCTACAGAAAATGGCTCAGTGCAGCTTGTTCATTGGAATCATTGGGACAGAAATGGAAAATGAACTGATTAGATCATAACTCCACAAATAAAATGCCCAGCTCCGCTGTATTTTATAAAGTGAAAACCGTAAGGCTAATAAACAATACTTTCTTTAAGCATTTGTCCTTTTGTTTAATCGAAAGTAAATTTAAGTTAGATTTGCTGCAGCTTAAGTTTATCTAGAATTGATTTTAAATAGTTGTGCTTGTTTTATGTCCAGTTGAGGTACTTTGAACATTGCAATTTAGTCAGATACAGTTGTATTGAAATATTATATTCCGGGTAGTGACTACATTGCACTTTATTATTATACTGCATTTGTCAACTTATTTGAAGTAATATGCTCAGGTAGTGAGCAGTTTAATGTGAAAATGGAGACTGTAATATTCAAGAGTCCATAGTTAAACATTGACACATTCCCATTTACTGTATTTAGTCACAATGATACTCTATCAGTAATGCGGAGCTGTGAATAACCGCTTCTGGCCGGTGCAAAGGCAGCATTTTCATCTTTGGGAAATGGGAAAAAGGTTTTAGCTGAAATAATGCAGTAGATTGTGTATGCAACTCTTAAGTCCCTCTTTCAGTTTGCAGCGTGCAACGATTGTGGCTAGAAGAAGGAAGGAAGGTGCGATTAGAGAATATACTCACTGTGGTACTGTGGTTAAAGTGATACTGGCACACTCATCCTATCAACAGATGTCTGGCATCATTTGGAGTCGTTAAGTCACCTGTTACCCATCTTGCATGTAACTTTTTTCCTTCACTTTTATGTAGGGCAAGTGCGTAAGTAAGCGCTGAATACAATGTATTGATTTTCAGCGTTAAGCACATACTGTATACTATCTTGAACTGCCTCCTATTTGTTCATTCTCTGAATTGTTTGTTTCTATGTTGCGACATATCTATACATATGATTCCAATGCCAGACGAGCAGCCTGATGACCGTGGAAGTTCAATGACGAAGACTATGCCATGCTTGCATGTAGTCTTTCTTCAAGTTTGTTTCAGTCCATCAAATTGTTGTAGGGTGCAAGGAGACCCCATGTAGAGAATGTTGTGATAATTTGTATGACAATATGGCCTTATACAGCATGCATAATGCCAAGTCTATTTCCTCCATCAAATACTAAATATAGCTCTGGGGCTCCAGGCACCGTTTCATTCCAAAAATAGCCATGTGCACACTCCAAATCCATTTAAAAATGTAATCCTAACTGCTCCTTTGGGTTGCCACAGAGGAGACACTGACAGTCAAGATTATACCTTTGCTTGCGTTTTATTTGGTCTTGAAGGCAGAGATAATAAAGAAAGGTTAGAGTTGAAATACTGGTCACTGAAATTTTGATAGCAGGATGAGACCCCAAGGATAAACAAGTGCGCCATTTCCTATAGCAATGAAAACATAAATATAAATCATAACTGTTGAAAACAATGTTTTAAAAGCAGCGTATGGAAGAACTGAGCAGCAAGAAACAGTCAAAAGCAGAGGTCTAAATTGGATTTTAACTTTTTTCCTACCCATTTCCCATGCTGGCTTTGATTGGGATGGTCAGAGACAAAGTGCAGCTGTATTATTGTTGTTGACCAACCATGCATATGTGAGAGGTGCAGAATGCCATTGCAGCTGTTCCCTATGGTACAGCAAGGGAGAGAGCCTGCAGCATCCACTAAACACACTCAGAACCTGAGCCTGGAGGCTGCTAGCACCAGCACGATGGTCACCTCTATGTTCGCTATGCTCCTGAAGGTAGAGCATGCTGGGGGGACACGACGAAAGGGGTACTGCCTGTGCTCTGCCTGGTATTGCTAGAGGGGTTCAGTTTTCTCATATTTCCATCATTGGGGGAAATATCTTTCTGAATCTTCCATTTGCCAACCACTGCAGAGAGTAGCAGTGTTCACAAATGTGGACAGCTTTTTCTCCTTTCTTCATAATCCTGAGTGCATACCTTATTTGGCAGAAAATCAATGATGACAACAGTCCCAGAACTTTTATCCAAAAGAAAAGTTGACTTTTGATGAATAGTCCAGCCAAAAAAACAAATCAATCAGAAAATTATATGTGCATTGAAAATTAAATGCACAATTTTATAGCAATGATGATTAATTACAAAGGAAGGCTTTGGTTGAGAAACTTTAATTGGCATTTTCGGAAGATATCTTCAGCCTTGTTTGCAGTAAACAGTGAGACACACTGGAGGCATAGCAAGAAGATAAACCAATAAAAAAACGTTCAAAACACCTATTGCTTTAAACGAGAGTACAGTAAAATGAGTTGTTTTAGTGCACAAATTAAGTGATGGATATAGTTACACTTGCATTTCTTCATTAAAATGAAATGGGGTTTTAAACACTACAGTATATTTCTTTTAACAGAATTTTTTATCTGCTTTTAGTGCAGAGCGTCACATATGTATTTTCTTTTCTGTCTAATCTGTATTAATTTATCATAGGGATCTCTTACATCTGATGTACTTGTGCCCAAAGATAGGTCATTCATGAGCCTAGATTTCAAGTTTAAAAAATATATATATATATATAAACAAGTAGCCAAAATTATGCATTTTACCTGCAAGTTCCTTAGTGTTGCAAGTTCCTTAGTGTTGACATTTCATCTAAGTACTCTTGAGTTCTTGAACTCAGTTATCCATGTGCCAAGCGGTTAAAGCTTTGCCAGTTGGATCAGATTTGCACATGTTGTCCTGCCAAAAACGTCAACGCTGTTACCCTTTTATGACCTTCCGCAATATTTGAGTGCCGAACCTTATCGTCTGACCTTTGCCTTCTCAGTCAGGACACACTAGAATTAAACCCTTTTGCTTTTAATTCTACCCCACAACTCACCTAGAATATTCTGCATCAAGTTTGAATTTAAGTGTGTCCTTGCACTAGACTGCACATTTTATCAAATGATTTGCTGTTGCTGTGATTTTTTTTCTTTCTTTTTTCTCTTACAAACAGTGCATCCAAAATCAAGTTCCTAACGTTTTGGCAACTTGTAAAACCCAATAAAGTGATTCAATAGGCAATCAGGAATACTGCACAATCACAAAACGGAAATGGAAATTTTGAGGAGTAGCTTTGTGGAAATGATTGCTTCTTGCCTACTTGTCTACAGTCATTTTTTCTTTTTTTGTATTATTTGCCTGTATTCAATAGTTTACTCAAATGGGGCACACAAACAAAACCCTCTGTAATAATAGTTGTGTTAGTCAGCATTCTTTCCCTTCTGCTTTCTGTCAGTTACTTTGTTGAAGAGCTTCTTGTTATTGACAAAGTAGTAGTGCTATATCTTGAATGGAAGACCATTGTATGAACTTTGTGGATGACGTTAGCCTGAGTCATCAGAACCATGCATATTATTTGCTGAAAGCGGAAATGGGGGGGGGGGGGTCTAAAACACATATTACATTTATTAGGACTAATGTCAAAAATTCAGCCCTTTCACCTCATCCTGAAAAGCGAGCCAGTGGACAGGCAAGGGGTCTGTTGTACACCCCCTAGGAGGTTCGTAGATGCTTGGTTCACATAACAAATATTAGCTGATCCATCATATTTATCATGCATGCCCCTAAAGGTGGTCGAGGCATTGCCTAAGAAGAAACACTGATCTTAATGAGCCTATATGCTTACTTAATACTGTAATTTCACTTTTTTTGTTGTCTGTCCACATTGATATTTTCGTCGTCAATTGGCGTCACACCTTCAACAGTATGAATACCACTGTGTCTGGCTCTCACACAGAACATTTTTGCATTGCGAGTCCCTGAAATGTTAATCTACATCAGAAGTCCTTTAATTATTGCAACCTTTTCTCCTTTGTCATACATTATGCAATTATGAAGTGCAATTATAAATAGCCAGGATGTCACATTGCTGCATGGAGTCAACATTCAGTTAAAGTCCTCCTAATGGTCTATAGCATCATTAAATCCAGGCCATTTATGCCGTGCGACTCAGTATGTGGTGTATCTTAGTCTGGCACGCTTCATTTCCCCACAGAACAAGCCATGTGTGGAAGCCAGCCCTGACACAGGCCTCAGGGTAGCAGCAGTGATATATATGGCGAAGAGGGAGCCATAGCAACCAGCGCTTTGGAGCCGAAGAGGCCTCTACCGTCTCCAGGGGTCAAACCCAACGTGTTCCAATGGCTTCCTGAACACATCTAAATGATGTAATCCCAACGCAGTTTTCAATCCCAAAAAGGCCATTTTGTTTTTGAAAAAGAATTTTGACCTTTACGTGATGCCAGTACTGTACATGCACACATGATCGTTTAGGAAAGGGGCTGTAGAACCAGATCAGATGTTTTTTCTCCACTGGGTGTTTGTGACTGTTAAAGATGACAGAAAGGGAGTGGGGAAGGGGGTGGAAGATCGTTACAGACGCACAGTGTGAAAAACAGCAGAAGCAGCACAGTCGGCTTCCCCCACTCTTGCCTGCCCAAGCATGGCAGAGGGGGCTCTGCTTGCGCTCATCAGAACGAATATGAGGCAGAAGTCCACTCTCGCACTGCACTCTATAGACTGACATCATAAATATCAATGACTGCATTCAATCCATAATTTGATCTAGACCTCTACCAACCCCAGGAGGTCTTAATTTTCCATCCCCGGGTGTGGAGGAAGAAGGCACCAATGGCCACATGTTACTCAACACATTATGTTTCATTAGAAGGTACAGTTTCAAGGAGATATCAGCCATTCAAAGGGTTTGACACAGATAGAAGGGATCAAGCTGTCCATCAATTTATTTAATTCAATCTAATAATTATCTGCACTCCTTCTGGATGCATCTTCCAGAAATCTGTTGTGTTTGAATTAGAAAGGAAGATGAAGAGTACAGTCTGTATTCCACACTTTTTAAAGCTGTATGGAAAAAAAACAGCAACCAGAGAAGAAGACACAGTTTTGCAGTACTTGCTGAGGCTTCAGGTATGATTATTGTGCCACTTAGCATTGTATATATAATTAAACGAATGCTTAGCAGCTGAGGTGATGTCCCAGCTCAAACTAGCTAGTTTGAACTGAGATAATCATGGAAATATACTGTCACTGAGCCAACAACCATAAAGACTTTCGGTTTTCATAAAAGATTGAAGAAGCTATAAACAGGAAAGGCTATATTCTTATCAAATGAATTCGATATCATTCTTGTCATGTGTTATTCAACATTGACTAGGAGAAATACAATGTTTTTACTTTATATTGTAATGACAATGAGCTCATGTACCTGGACAGAAGTGGACAAAGAAGATCTATGCAGCATACTTCCAAGGTCCAGCTTGATGGACAGCACAAATTCCTGTTCCCTTGAGTACACAGAATAAACAAGCACGAGCTCATGGCTAAGCAGACCTTGATATAAGCAGAATTCAGCTAAGAAATGGAAAACAGGGAAGGAGAAAATAAGGTTGGTATTTTGTCTTATGACATACTATATATTTTTTATCAACAACACTCAGTTTGCTACTATACAAATGGTCTCAAAGTGAAACAGTATGTGTCCTATAGCTGTGTAGGTCATGTTGCACAGCTGTACTTGGCCATTTTTCCTTTCATGTCTCTTTACACCAGGTCTTACATAATCAGCAGGCTTTATGGACCTTTTCCCTATAAGAAATAGCCAACAGTGCCCGCTCATGCAGAAGCACCATGATTGATTTACTCTGTCAGTAGAGAACACACATATCCACTGGGGTGGATGTGTTCTCTGACGTGGGCAGTAGATGTAGGGCATTATGAGTAATCTGCACCAAAAGCTGTTTTTAAATTTTATTTCATTTTTTTTTTTTACAGTAGTTCAATAATGCAGTAACATAGTGTTATCTTATTGTTCTATTGGTGAGATTTACCTAATACACTCACATATACACCTTCATGTCTTCACACTGAAAAGCTTAGCTCTCAAACTAGCTCTAGTCAGTCCTAAACCATAATCTACGACACTGCACTTAAACCAGCTGTGTCTTATTGAAAATAAAGAGCATCTATAAGCTAGTCATTTTCAACTGCATCACACATACTTCCAAGTAGTTCCGAGACAACACTCACCTAACATGAGATCATTTTGTAGCGAATGACACTGCAGTCACTTGGACAGTTTATGACAGAGCTGATTAAACTTGCCATGATGGGATCACGCTGGGAGCGTGCCACCAGCAAATCTTGGAAAAACCGGTTTGGTGCACGACAACATTGCTTTTCTGTTTCATATACTTGGAAGACACCAAGATGGAGGATCTTCCCTGCTCATTATATTGCTTCCCAGTGTGGTGACTGTACAGATTCACCCCAGTCAATATCAAGCATCCATGATATTTCAGCTGTATGTGACATCTCAAGCACATATCACAAAGGAACAAGGGACACCATTACAGAATAAAAGCCAGATAACATACAATCCTCTGTATTCACCTGAAAGAAACCAAGACATAAGATGGAAACACAAATAATCATATAGGCCTTGGACTATGAAACAAAAGGTAGCTTTTATGCATTATCACACAGTCACAAAAAACTATGATACACCATTATGCAGTAAATGTCTTCAGTCCACAAGCATACAGAAAGCATGTCATATAACATCACAAGTCATTGTTTTGTGTATACTTAACATGTGTAATCTGTCTTCCAAAAGACCCTTAGTTCAGGGGTTTTCAAACTCAATCCTGTGGCTGCTTGTCTGTTCTGGTTATTGTTGCAGCCAATTTCGTGGTTGGTTATGGTTGCCGCAAAGTTCTTCCATATTTTTTTTATTTATTTCTTGCTTTAAATTATTTTAATGCAGGTTTAGGCCATAGCCATTTGTTTTGGTATGAACTAATAATTTCCGAGATTTTTTATTTATTTATTTTGTGACCAGATATCCACAGTCCACACAGCAAAAAGGCCATTTTAAGACGCTAAATTAACACGACGAAATGCGTGGCCGCATTACAGTTACTAGTTGGAAGTTGTCTTACATAATTTTGTCTCATAAGGGATAGGCTATGTTTAAAAAAAATGTTACTTTTCGTTTGAGTTTATGACGTGCAGGATGCCAAGCAAATTCACATCAACTAGTTTGTACTACAATGCATCCACTTATGTCATTGTGGTTTTCCTTTTTATACTTGACATCCAATATCTACAATTCAACCCCACCCTTCCTCTACGAGGGAATCTTCGGCGCGGTTTTTCAGATTGAAAAAGAGGCGGGTTTTCCTATGTCTGTGTTTACGACAGACACAGATAGGAAGGCGGTACTGAGAGAGCCAACTAGTTTGATTTTACGGCCGTGAGAACTATAGAATTATGCAGAGGAGATAGAATTTTTTTTATTTATTAAATGCTGATTTTTTCCCCAACCTTGCCACAAATCAGCTATTTTTCTTACATACTAGAATAACATGTTTTTCAGTAATTTAGTAGTACCCCTTTAGTCAATTAAATGTTCTGATAAAAATAAACACGTCAGTGACATATTTGTAACATATTATGTAAAAAAATATATATGTTTTTAGATGACACAATTGCATCATTGTAAAAGGTCATTCCCGTGTATACCTTACCAGGTTGGACAGCAATTAATGATGTCTCACTTTCATTGACTTGTGATGGAACATTTCCATCTTGCCATTTTCATCACCATCTTTGGCAGGCCTTTCTGTCAGTTGAGGGCTGGGAACTGGTTGCCAGGTTTGACTATGAAGTCAATCTCCTCCATTGAATTGATTAAACTGATTTTGCAACAACTTTTGGGTTTAAAACCCAATTGGCAGCACAAAGTCACCCCAGACACATTCTTACAACATTTTGAGTTAAAATATCCCGATGAACACTCTCCTGAGAAAAAAAAAAAAAAAAAACAGTTAATCGATTTTTAAACTGAATGCTGTGTATATGAACTCGTTGGAAGTTTTTATTTATTTATTTTTTTTTAAGTATTGACAATTAAATAGTTTTTCCAAATACGAGCGTCGTTGGTACTCTACTCTATTCAGACTTTAACGCCATGTATCGGGGTTATTCGCACATGACGTAATTCGTGTTGAAATTTTGAAATAAACATGGCAACCCTCGCCGGGGGATTTTTTTCAAGAGAATTTGCTTCCTAGCAAGCATTTGAAAAGATTTCCTGATTCTCCAAGGTAGACTGGCTAGCTAAATGTAACTGTCTGGTTGGGCTTCCTGCATGTAATGTTTGCTATTTGTAGCCAGTCTACTATATTGCTAATTTCGGCTAATTTCACGTCAACTTGTTTGGATTAGGTAATATATGCGTTTATTGTTTAAATTGTCTTATCAGGCACCGACACGTTTCTTGAAGCCGGCCAGTTTTTACTTCTCTATTCCCTAACTTGTTAACGTAAACCTAACAATCACGTAACCAAAGCCAAATGAGTTTCCATAGTCTAGCTTGTCCAGCTGCAGATAGCCATATGGTTTCCTTGTTACGTGTAACTGACCGTCGGTTAGCGAGCTTGATAGTAAATTGAAAGTATAGTCTAACGTAAAACACGAGCCTCTTCATTTTAAAACGTACTGATTGTCCGTTACTTTACAACGTGTTCCCTGGATGACATCAAGAATGAATATAGTTGGCTGAGGTTGCTAAAATTATAGCTAGCTAACTGACTGTTGCGTTGCCGAGGAGTTTTCCTAGAAGTAGCATTCTTCCTCCCTCCCTTCATTTCACTGATATACTTGTACTGATTGAATAGGTGAAGTTTGTGCCTCTGCACTCACAGAGATTCCAATGATAGAAATGTCGTTAGCTAATGATAATTTAGCTAACGTTACCCCCTGTTCTTATTTTCAGGCTGATATGTTATCAGATGTCATGCACTGATACACAGTGATGTCTACCGACAACCTTCTCTCTCCGGAATCCACGGTTACTTCCCTCTTAGCCAGTTCTGGACACCTAAAGAGCTCGTTGACGTCTTACTCTGCGAGCTCCATTAGATACAGGGACAGGAAATACGAGTCGGCCACGGAGGCTCTGGATGCATACATTGCGGATTTCCAGAGGAGCCTGCTGGCCCCGGAGATGTCCACAGGGCGACTGCAGCTACCAAAAGACCCAGTCACCCCTATTCTTTCAGGAACCAGGTTCAGAAACAAGGATGGTAAACACAATGCGCAGATTACTCAACTAATCTATTCAGCGTCTATTCATGCTTGAAATTAGAATTTTGAATTTTAAAATAATTCACGTTATCCACCCACAAAGAGGATTCAAGTCCCGTTTTACAACTACACTTTTTATTAATCTAAGGTCGGTGCAGGCCAACAGGGCACTGCCATAGGCACTGTGAGAGGCTGTCTAGCTAGTGCACGTGCTGCCAGCATAGAACTCTCTGGAGACATAGCCTAAATACAAGGAGTTCTTGCACTTTTTTCTGTCCAGTTGTGTTTGTACATCTATTGTACCATCAGGCAACTCCATTATCACAGCAGGGGTAAAATGAACTTATAACTGAATTCTGACAATACAATATACTGTCTTGCTACTTAATCTTGGCCTTCTGCTTGTGAGGGATCAACATGCAATATTTCTGCATTGTTACAGTAAGAAATTAGGGGGGAAAGCCCCCGAGAACAAGTCTTTTCACATGTTTTTTAAATGAGTATAACTATGTACACACTGCACAGCGATACAGTAAGTTTTCTTTGTAGGTGGCTGGGGACCTTCCATATTTTTTACTTTCTTTTTTCTGTTTGCTTATATCTCTCTTCATTAAAACCTCAGACTGGTAAGACTTACATCATCAAGTAGAGGATGAATGGGTCAGTCTTGCAGGATAAGGGTCTGAGTACTTAGCTGTGCATATGCAGTAACTTCTCTACAAATACAATACAATGAGGTACATTCAATTTTATATCCCAATTCAGGTATTGGTCTTATAAATATGAAAAGTCACTACACTCTAAATAAATATTTGCGAGTAATATTGTTATTCTTGACAGTTTTTCATATGATTTCCAGTGCTTAAAGAGAAGCTGACTGATGGGGAGCTAGACTTCCTGAACCTGCCTGTTGGCACTCAGCAGAGAGACCCAGATAGTCTGAGCCTGACCACTGATGACCTGCTGATCCTGCCCACTGACGGCTCCATGCCGGTCACCCGTACCTCAGCGTACCTGACCCAACGTGTGGCCCGCCCCTGGGGCGACAGCGCTAACTCCAGGTCCCTCAAGTGCCAGGACCTCCTCACATCACAGGGGATCTCTCAGCGGAAGAGGGGGCTAGGGAAATACCTGGGGGGAGAGGACTTCCTGGGCTCACACCCAAACCACCAGCTCAAAGGTACCCACCAAACACAGAGGGGGCCACCGGACGCAGTCTCCTCTCGACACTACCCCAGGTGGCTGACCAGCCTGAAGTCAGACATGGACTTCTCAGGCGTCACCAGTGTCCCGGACCAAGCGTACCCGACCTGGCTGAGGGACTGCGAAACGGCCTCAGGCCACGCCAGCTGCAGGACGCCTTTCGGGAAACTCGGGCACAGTCGCACCTTCCCACCCTCACCCAAAGCACCGTCCTGGCTGGGCGTGCTGGAGTCCCCGTATGAGGAACCGCAGGAGGACACAGGGAGCCACCTGAGAGTGGAGCAGAGCGTGAGCGAGGAGACGGGAGAAGGCACCAGCGCACTACTGGAGGAAGCAGGACAGCCAACACTCAGGGAGCTGAGATTAGAGTTTGCAGAACAGCTGGCCTCTGTTGAAGAGAGAGATGCACATAATGACAAACCCTTTAGAGGTTAGACTGTAACCACAAAGGGCACATTTTATTGTCCATACCTGCATTCTTGTTTTTTCTGTTCAGTTAACAGCATGCATGCTGAAATAAAATAATAATGAATAAATAAATAATACAGTGAAAATGAGGTAATACTTGCTACATTTTCACCACAGTCAGTATAGTATTGACTTTGATGTGGTATGCGTTCCTACAGATGACAAGATTGAGTCTTTGATACTGAAAGCAGAGAAGGCCCTGGGCTCCCCCTCACTAGGCCCTGGACGTCTCACGTTGAAGGACGGGAGTGGCAGTCCGCGCACTGAAGACATCCTGGACCTGGATCGGTCATGGGACAACCCCCCTGTTACCTTGTGAGTGCCAGTCTGTCTACCAGATTAACTGGATATACAAGTCACTTCCTCATTCTCTTACCAAAGCAGAATTTGTAAGCCTTTATAATGTCATGTTTTGAAAAACACGTTCTTGACAACTCAGATACTGTCATGTGACTTGTTCTGGCATTTACCAAATCAAAGTTACAGTCAGGAAGGCCCTTGACTGCAATTTTGTATAGAGGGAAGACCTCTAGACCCCTCCCTTTTTCAATTGTTTATTTATTCTTATAATTTATTTAGAAATGTAATCATGACTTAATATTACTTTTGTTTGTTTTTATCATTTATCAAGAATTTTAGTGTGCCTTGGCTGAGAAAAAGTTATGCAGAATGGGAACACCTGTAGAACTGGGAGCACACACTGTTACACATCATATCCCATCTTTTTTTTAAAAACCTCTGCAGTAAATCTCCAGTGCCAGTAGGCGGCGCTGAAGACCAGCTCAATGTAAACAAGCCAGGAGTGGCCAGGAAAATGGAGGTTTGTAAACGAGTACGTTGCGCACCAATCAATCATTTTTCACTAAAAAGGAATCAATAAAGGAATCGTTTTCCCTAAAAGAAAATGTGAAGGTAGTTCATATAATTAATCATGCATTTGCATGTCCAGCTGGTATGTGTACTGCCGGAAGAACAAAGTTGCCATTGATTTGTTTTTTTTAATCGATGCTGGCACGGTTAAATCTTTTATTCTTGATGGATCTTGCAGTTTAATAGATTGGTCAGATAACTGCCTATTTTAGTCTAGTTTGACTGCAATGCTGGCTGCTGTTGTTGTGGCTAAATGTCAGTACATGGGCTAATTATCCATTGGGGAAAACCATTTTATTGCTGAAACAGCCTAGTACAAAAATACTGGAACGGTTTTTGTTTTCTGTGGTCACTGTCCTTATTTAGTCTTCTAAGAAAGCATAATATAGTTTTGGGTGGGATGATGTAGACTGTGTGTGTTTAATAGACCAGCTGGTCTGCTATACTAAATAAGCATACCGTCAATGCTGCGTCCTTCAGGCCACAGCATCCATTTCCTCGGGTTACAGCAGTAGGAAACACCCAGGACCTGTTGAGGCCCTCAAGCAGATGCTGTTCAGCCTGCAGGCTGTGGAGCACAGGGTCAGGCAGGAGGGGAAAGCGCAGGATGCCTCCACGCTGGAGACCAAAAACCCAGAAGAAGAACACTCGGAGGCCTGCACGGTAGGGACCCCAAAAGGCTGATGTGGTCTTACCCAGCCAGGATACTAATATGCAACCATCACATTCTCAATGAGCACTTTGCTGTTGTTGCATTCAGTCTCCCCATCCCCATGGTGATAAGGTCTTCAAGTGTTCCTATACATGTTCTGAAGGCTCCTTTAAGCCTTTTGCACATTGTAGGGGAGAATCCCCAGGTCCATGCCACTGTTTTCAGCGTGGTGTAACAGGAAGCCTGATTGCGTTTTCAGGATAACCACGGCCTGTTGTTGACTAGCTTCCCCAAACAGTCTGGGACAGTACTGCATTTTTTTTTGTAGTAGAAATAGGGAGCCTGACAGGAAATAGATTAATGAGGCTGCCATTTAAAGTTATTTAATTCTATTTTATTAGGAAGGTTTATTGACAATGTTTGTGTATACTATACATATTATCATGTGGCATAGAGTATGTACAACATCATTAAAACAATGAACAGTTGTACATATTGCTTTAACCAGTGTTAGAACTGAACAGTGTTAATAAAAATTACTAGCTTATTTTGTCACAGACGCTAGCCTAAAGCAACTGTGTCTCAGGGTGCTTTGCAGCCCATTGAGCTGTGAGCGTGAAGCTGGGTCAGTTAAAAAAAAATTAAATCATGAAAACCTAGGCATGAATACACAGTGCTCTGTGGACAGTGGGAAACTTGTCCCAGCGCACACGAACTGCATTTTGTGTGGCAGTTTTGCCATGAACCCGGAGGCAGAGGCACTCCTCGGATCATTCACTCGACACACTGCATGGCAGTGCACAGCAGTGTGTATACACGGCCATCAGTGGTCCAGCAGTAGCTGTGAAAGACCCAGACTGAGCCTCATTTTTGTACGTTGAAAACGTGTTTTTTATGAGATCCTGTTTACATTGCAGATTTTGGACCCGTGTGGCGATTACGAGAGTGCCCCTGGTGGTCAGTCTTTACAGAGGTAATTTGTGCTCTCTTTGAAATTTTAAATGGCCAGCACTGTGGAACTGACTATTAAACAACATGTCATTTCAGCATTTGTGTTCTAACAAGCAGTGCCACCGACATTCTCTGTACGTTTGAGAAGACAACTCATTTTATTGCCCATCAGAGCATGGTAAAAACTAAAGACTCTCTGTCACCATCTTGTCTAATTGGGTCACATTGTACACTATGCCAAAACTTTGACTTGGGTAATAAATGCTGCACTGTGCTCATAAATAGAGAACAGCAGTTGCAGAACAAGATGTTTTATTAAATAATATATTATTTGGTTGTAGGGCTCTGCATCATTTGGGGAGACTAAAGAGCCTTGTGGACGACATGAATGACAAAAAGGAGAGAGAACTTCAGGAGCAGTGATGTGCGAGAACAGTAAAAGACCACAGAGAAGAAGACTTGACCCCTCTATTTCTGGATTTTGGTTAAAGCTCCTTTGTGCCAAACTGAGAAGAAATTTGTTGAACTGTCATTTTTCAGGCCCAGTAATATCTTTAATTCAAGCAAATATACTGTCATAAAAACATTTTACATACATTCTTCCCCACTTTATAAAACTGTAGTGTGGGACAGGTGTGAAATTAAGAATCATGTGTGGTTGGCTGATCTTTTTCTGTTAATACAAGCACATTCTGTCACAACTGTATTTAAAACATTTCCTGGTTGTTATGGGAAAACAATGAACTACCAGCAAAGTTGGTGTTTCAAAGCCGTGTTCCAGAATATGTTGGATGCTAGCCGTATATTGTATGTATGTGTACCACACCATTCCTGTCACCCTAAGTAGCTGTAGCCGTGTAAAATTACTTGCTGAGCTATGATAATAATCTGATGCTACGCAGAAGTGCTTTAAAATTCAATATGTGCCATCCAAATGCAGTCTTACGTCAGTGATGAAAAATGATATTGTGGTGTATATGAGATTCTGAGCTTTTCTTACAATAGTAAATGTTTCTCAGCTGACTTCAAAATTGAGAGCAGTTATCCTCAAGGAGCCAAGATTCAAAATGGATTGTTTGTCACTGTACAAACGTGAAAGCCTTAAATTGTATATTTTTAACGACAATATTTGACTAAGATGGTATTTTATATATGAAGGGTATTTAAAGAATGAATAATTTACTGTTGATTACAATTTTGTGTATTTACTGAACTCAGTGTTTAGTGTCGGAAAGTCAACTGTGATGCCATCAGAATCCAATTCCTTGTACTAATTCAATTTCCATAAAACTTTACTCACTTTCCTGTTACTCTTTAAAATGTATTTAATTAAATCATATTGTTTAAAATCCATGTTGTTCTAAAAGTGCCACAATAGCATTGCATTTTGTATTTGTACACAATTGTTATTTGTAAAATGTTGTTGCTGCTCCTGTATATTTGAATGACCAATTTATTAATATATTAAGCCAAAACAACTGTGTTTTCTGTAATTATGATCTGTTTAGGGAAGTATTTCTTTAGCAATGCCTGATTCATGTTTGAAAGCACATTTGTCTATTCCAGGCTAGTTTCAGTGCTAAGCCAGCTACACACTGACCAGCAGCCTCAGTGTGTTCTGTTCAGACAATATTAAAAATAAAGAGCCCTCACCAGTGTTACTCATTGTGCTCTGTATTTCTGGACCTGTCTTATCCCTGTGTGGCTTTATTTGGAGCAGGTATTTTGGGCGTGGCCTCTCCCTCAGCCAGCGCCGCTAATGGACTGAGCGTTGCTCCACTCTCCTCGTATGGGATTAGTTTTCTGACGGGACGTGACAGCCGTATCTGTTTGGTGAAATTGAGGTTAATTTCATTGGGAAGGCCGGAACTGCAAGGGCCTGTTTCAGCCTGGCCTGCTCGTTTGCTGTTTTTGTTGTTTTACACTATGTACACACTTAATCGTGTTGATTTGAGTTCTTTTTTCCATTATGATTTACTCCTAGTCACCGGCTTTGTTTCCTATTACTTTTAAGTTTACAAATATTTGTATGTCTAGACTTCTAATTTCCTGCTTAATTTCATTATTTAAAAAATCTATATACTTACAAGCAGTTTTGCTTGCTGCATATGCTGCATATTGGAGTGTAGCTGGGCCTTAATTTTTACCATTTTCCAAGATTTTAAATCCTGGAGGGATGACTAGGATTGTGATGGTTCTTAACGGGATACTGTAATACTGTAATACTAAACATAATTTATTATGTAGTCCTTTTTTCTTATCCTACATGCATTTCGATCAATAAAACTGCAAATCAGCAATAATAGGTTTTAAATGGGCACCTTTTCATCTCAACCTACCTGCTACACTACATGAAATGGTGAAATTCCAACTTGTAGGGAATTAATTAGTATTTAGACTTTAAGGGCATAGATTTTGTATTTTTTATTCCTGCCATGCCCTGACAGCAGAATTCTTGATTTTAAGACTATGAATTTCATCCGTTTCTGCCCAACCAATTTAACAAAAAGGTAACCAAGCTCAACTCCTCCTGCACAGCTGAGATGGCGAACAGCAAGCTGGAAAATAACATTATGAATTATTTATTCTCTCCACTCCGGGCAGCCGAAGTATCCTGGTGTCATAATAATGCGGGTTGGTGGACCAAGGACATGTTCAAGCTGTCAAGAATCTTATCACTGTCTCAAAATGGTGGCATGGCAGACTGATGAATATATACAGTATCCTTTCACAACACAAAACTGCAATAATGTTTTTTAGGCGGTGGATTATTTATGAAACTGGAAGGTACTGGATGGAAGAAACCAATGTTACAAAAATGGATACATACAAAAAAGTCTATAAAAGTTTCTTTTTTTTAAAGGATAAAAGTGCAGGAATTACTCTCACTGCCACAGTGATTTTCTGCCACACAGATGGTTTTAAACGTTTTATAGTTTCGTATATGTTTGTAGTATACATGACCCTTTTGTTTGAATCATCTCTGAGTAGCAGGGACAAGAAAGGCCTGCAGTACTGTAATGTGATGGATGGTGACTGGCCTTTGGGTGAGTTTTACAGTTGGAGGTGGTTACTGTCATAAAATCAGGTGCAGCTATTCACAAATGTTCATTATTAAAAAATGCACAAAATCCAATTGTTACAATCCCCCCCCCCCCCCCCCCCCCCTACAGAAATTTGTCTGCATTGCAAGTTGTGTGTCTCTGTTGAGATATGTAACTGCACTGCTTTCACTTTTCTCAGCTGGAGATGTGTTGGTCCACATCGGCTCAATTTTGGCCAAGAGCCTCCAGAGAATTACTTCCGAAGGCCCTTCCACAAAAATTAATTGTTTTAGCATTGCAAATACATTCTGACACTGTTCTGTGCCAAATACTAATTGAGTAATGCCCCATTGTTGGTAAGTGAATGTTACGCAGCAACACATATATTACTCACTGTGCCACAGGGCTGTTTTTAGCTTCTTCTAGAAGACAGTCTCATAGCCTCTCCAGATGGCCAGATCTTCTCAGTTCTGTCAGTTCATCTACCAGAAACTTCAGTAGGCTTTAGGTGCTGGAAATGACACCTTTATTGCCTTTGGCAGCAGAGTCCTGTTCGTACTGACAATTAAGGTTGATGTTATTCTTTCAGATGCACTGACATGTCATAACTTATGATAGTGTGAATTATGCAACTGACTCATTAACCATGTCTTACTGTCCATACTTTTTATTTGTAAAGCTACTCTGAATAAAGCTGAAACCAGCCTTTTTAACAACTTAGCCACATTTCCAAACATTTCAGCATTGTACATCACACTTTTGAATTTGCAATGCTGAAATGACTTGAAAACACCTGTTCTCTATAAAAGATAAGTCACAGTGCTGCTTGATCACTGATCTCTTCAAAAATGGAAAAATAAAAATCAAGTGGAAGAAAACATGACTAAATGTGTACAATGATATATATTTGTAGTAATAAGATTTTTGTTACACACAGATTTATATACACACACATTGGGCCTCGTTCAAAAAACGTGAACAATCACATCTGTTCATAAACTGTGTGCAAGAACGTTTCCAAGAACATTTTGGCATTCGTCATTTTTTTCTTACTGTATCTGTATTTGTTCATGGCTGTTTCCTTATGCTAATCACATGGACAGAATTGCGCAAATAATTTACAGACAGCCAGCATTCATCATCCCATACACCTGGGATAATTTATATATAAGTTTTGTGAATGAGGCCCAATGTTATTGAATGTAATTTGTCTTATTTCCGATTCCACACAAAAAAAAACTTCAGCAGTATGTAAAAATCAGCAGAATGTTTATTTAGTATAATCATCACTGTCAGTGCAGCTGTGTTTTCAGAGATATCCATTTTATCCTCCACAAATCTAGTGTAGAAGCAGATGCACTACGGCTGTGTAGTAGGGGTCCCATCGCATTTCGTAAAGCCAGGTGGCAGTTTATTGGTAGAAATCAATGCCTCCTGGAGGACTGTGTCTAAGATTTTTTTAATGCCTGAAAGTCTGAAAACTTCTTTGACAGTTACAACAAGCTTGTCAACCTTCAGAAAGTTACCTGGCCACAATGCCCAATGCAAATTAACTGAATTTGGCAATACATTTCACAGGATGTCACAGAAGAGTTGTAGGTAGCATTATCATACAAATCCAGTGGTATTGTTCAAATTCACCAAATTTGCATTTAACCTGTTTTGAATGGCCCCAACCACCATGGAACAGTTCACAGAATGGAGATGCACAATGGGCACCAGTGCGGCTATTGGTTCTCAATTCCTGTGAAGCAAATAAAAACTGGAAGAATGAATCCATTTTTTTCATATGTGACATCTACACTCTCAGATGTTTTTGATGAGCTATTTAACACTGTTTTGTATGTACACCAAGTACTCCTGAGTTGACAAGCTGTTGGAATTGCTCCACCACTTGTCACAGGCGTGTCTGGAAAGTACAATATTAGATTTTCAATTTCTCTGTGGGATGACTTTTGTCAAGTTGTACATAATTTCATGCCACCCCTCACCAGGGTTATTACTGTTTTGTTTATTGACATAAGATGCCCATTCTTTCCTATGAAATTCAGCCACCGTGTTTTTAGTGATTTCATGATTTCAAATGCTGCCATTTTTTGGGGTGAAACAATAAATTGTGAGTTTAGAACAAACAGTAACGACCGGTTTAGTGTAACAGACAGATACTGTTGTGATCTTTAGCTTGAAGTTATTTTTTTCCATATTCTTTCTGCCTCTGTGTTTATTTTTGCTGACAGTCCCCTGAAACAATCTTAGTTCAGTGACTGGCACCCTTATGCCATGTTCTTCAAGTGGTCGTTAGTAACTTGTATAATTACGTTCATTTGACCACTTGACACTAATCACTGCAGTTACGGTGCCTACAGTGACACCTTGAGGTTAATGCCTGAAATACAGGTTAAATGTGATGTTCATTGAGAACTCCTGGTCCAACCCATGTTAAAGCAGAAATACTGAAGTGAGGCCATTTAACTGCATGGTAACCCGGCTCACAGTGACTAAACCAGCAAGCCCCAAATACCCCAGCTACAAGTGAGGAAATGCGGAATGAACATATTCATTCAGGCTAGATTTGACACAATTAAATGAACAACTGTTTGTGTTTAAGTTACGATTGTATCTCACTGTGCCAGCTTTTAGCTTTCTAAAGGGTCTCATTTGAACAGTATGTTCAGCCATTATGAAATGAGTGGCTAAATATGCTTTGAGTTCTCAAAAAAAAAAATCACATTAACTCCTTGCATATCACTTTCATTCCCTTGTGATGCACTGTCACCAAGTTCACAGAGATCAACTAAATTTCAAAAGAGTAGCAAAATGGAATATGAAGACCAGTAGAAAAGCATCTTTCTGGGTAATTTCCAGTGTCCTAGCAACGCAGGCCTACGTTTACAAATACTATTAAAAATAGCATTAGTAAAGACACAGGCATGACCGCCCACCTGACCTTCCCAAAATGGGAAAATAACAAGCAGAAGACACTATTTCACTAACAATACCAGAAAGAACATGGCAAGCCTTAAGAAAACTGAATTAAACCTTAGTCAGGCAGTCTGACACGCGGTCTCTTTCTGCTGTTGGACCACTACTGCAGGAGCACCCACTTCACGTGTCTGACACAAGTGGCAGACTCAGGACTTCTGAGCCAGAAGCGTGCTCAGTTTGATCTTGCCGTCCATGGAGGCGGTGAGGCAGGTGCCGCAGTCCACGGCAGAGCACCAGTCCACGGTGACCACCGGTGCCTTGTGACCGCCCAGCGGCAGCACGTTCTCCAGCCCGTTCTCTCCTCCGTTCAGCTGAAAGCAAGACGACACCAAGGACAAGATTACCATCTGGATTACAGGTTTATTCTTTTAACAAAGCTACATTCACCACCAAGACTTACACAGTGACTAAATCTTTAGTTCCACACACAGCAATTATTAATACACTAGACAACTCTAGACCACACAAAATCAGACAACTGTGGTAATTTTGGTTGATCTGCGTAGGCCTGATTGGCTTAGGTCTGCAGTTAGCCAAATTCGTATGAAGTAACATACTGTTCACACAAACTAGGAGGAAACTCCGCTCTAACACCGGCTCCATCCATCATCCATGCGTTTATCAGGCAGCTGGCGACTAGTCTTACCCTGTAGATGAGGCCTCCGCTGCTAGAGCAGGTGAGCACATGCTGTCCTTCTGAGTCGAAAGCGAACAGGCGCCCGTGGGGGACCTGTACTTGCTTGTAGCCGCTGTACCCAGAGAGCACGAAGGGCCCCGTTGCATCCTGGGGCAGGGAGTACTCCGACTGCTTCACACCACACCGGTGGATATTCCACTGGATAAACTAAACCACAAGGAGTCACATTAACACCATCGTGAAATGCCATTTTGGGAAACTCAATCCAGACATTCATCAATGAATACATTTTTCCACATATAAAGGCAGTATTCAGATATACTATGACATAAATACAGATGTATTTTTTTCTTTTGTTCCGTTGTGTAGAACAACCGTTGGTTCAGATTCTATCAACTGATATTCAGTTGAAACTAATCTATATTTGCATACAATCAATATTTGGGGATGGGGGGAGTTAGGAAGACTGAAATGGCCCTCACTCACAGAGGCCCTCAAAAAATTGTAGGATGGCCTGGAGTGGTGGGGCCCCAATGTGAGGCCCAAAGTCCCTGGTCCCCTGTGTGTACTCACCTTGCTGTCCTCTCCGATGCTAAAGACGGTGTTCTCGTCGTAGCTGAACTCCACGCTGTACACCTCCCCGTCGTGGGCCTTCCAGCTCATGGCGGTCTCATACCGCTGCATGTCTGGAGGAAGGAGGGACACGGGGAGAAGGGCTTTGATGTGCCTCCGCTTCACGGTGGTTGACATTTTGGTCCAGAGCCTTGGCTTTTCTGATAAACGGCTTAAGAGATCGACCGGCACTCACCGAACAGCCGGATGATGCCATCAGCTGCCCCCGTCACCAGCAGGTTGCCGTTGTGGTTGAACGCGGTGCAGTTTATGGCCACCGGGCCCGGTTCCAGGGAGAACTGGTGCTAAAAAAGGGTTGAGGTGGACGGACGCCATGGCGACAAACAAGAACAGGTGTCAGTTAGAACGTGAGGTCCTTGAGAATCCATAAATGACCGTAATACAGTATTCACTCCTGACCCCACCCCCATCTTCACGCAGTACCTGCTGTTTGACGGTCTTGGTGTCCCACAGAAGCAGCTGCCCTGAGACAGGCACCAGCACGCGACTGCCCCCCTCCGTTAGGCTGGACGTCCGGGAGCTGTGTGCCGCTGCAGAGCACACGAAGGACGTCCCACTGGGGCTGCAGGCCAGGGACAGGATCCTAAAGAGCACAGGAGACACGTGCTAGCCTTCTTCAGACTCACCCACTCCCACTCACGCAAGCCAAGTGACCAAGCAGGCAGTACACTCCAAACAACGTAGGAAATTTTTGAAAACGAACCACTGGCGAACATGTCGCTGAACACTGTTGTCAGTATACTCAATGTCAACTCCATGCTGTTTCATGTGACTCTACATTCCCCTGGTCCGTCAACCATGAAGCAACCAACGATGTGATATTTGGATGGACCAACTGCAGACAGGGAGAGGTCTGCAAACTCATGGGCCGTTAGCGAACATTTCCCGCTGGGGGCTGGCACAAGCCGTGCCATACAAACTCAAAACACAGCGTCTTTTTGTCTGTCTCTTGTTCAGTTTCAATTGAGTACACTGTTGCCTTCACTGTCCCACACTGTCCTGCCCACCCACCCGCATCCTTCCAGAACATTCTTGCTCCGGGTGCTTCTCGCTATCCTATTCCAGCCCAGAGGCGGCTGTACAGGGAACGTGCAGGCTTACCGTGGGTGTGCGTCGTCTATCGCCATCTCATACAGGTTCTTCTTAGCCTCCGTGTCATAAAGCCGCACTGTCCCCACACCGCTCCCCAACAGCAGCTGAGAGTCGACCACACAGCCAACCGTCACATTACTAAGCAGATGGACGTGCATCATTTCACAGTTACTTTAAACACGCTCACAGTCACGCTATGAGAAGCTTCACACTAAGAGTTGTGTCTGATGGCCTCTATGAAGGACTCAGCCATTATGCCCATATTTGGACCTGACTCCACGCATGCACGGACGAGGAAAAGCGAGGCCCTGCTGGGCGTGTACCAGTCTGTCAGGCTTGGTGGCCCACTCCAGAGACAGCAGCGGAGACTTGGACATGATGGTGGCCTTGGTCTGCATGATGGGGTTGAAGGACCACACCTTGATGACTCCGTCCACATCCAGACTCGCCACCCTCCGCCCAGAGCAGTCCACCCTGAGGCACGGGAGGAAGAGTCAAACAGCTTTGGAGGAGGGCGTGGACGGGGTGGCACGCAAGCATCACTCTGCACTAGAGTCGAACAGGCCAAAACGCACAATAACTATAATTACAATACACTATAAATCATTTGTTTGTGTCAATGCCTGATAACATATTTGCTGTACACACCTATTAATCAAAACACAGAATGTCTCTGTAGTTGTCTTATAGCACGGAAGCGTTCATTCCGATGGACTGGAATGGTTTTTAACCCTTGAAGAGAATTTTTTAGAATGTTTTTTTTTTGTAAATTTAAGTCTGTGTTCTAGAACTCCATTGCTATCAATTACCAGTAGTGATTGTTACATCACCATTAGATTGTTCAGTTAAGAGCATTCTAATCATTATTTGTGATCTTATACCTTAAAGGAATAAATATTATAGCTGCAGTTGAGATTTGCAGTTATCATTCCAGGTGGAAACAGGCCATAAGGCAAGGCTTTTTCTCCTGGAGGAGTGCAGGCCAGAAGTTTTACTGTACCAACCCTCTGACCAAGGGTGGGAAATGGAAGGGTTCAGTCAGGAGACTGGCGAAACACAAAGGCCTGCAGACAGAGTGCGCTCCAGAGCGGGGCGGAGCTAAAACCTCCTCAGCAGTGACCCGAGCGAGACGCAGCTGCAAGCGAGCGTGAGAGGTGCTCCTTCCTGTCGGGCTTAATGGCGCACACCTGCAGTGCATAATGGATGAGTGGTGCTCCCCGTACTCCTCCTGGCTCAGCTTAATGAACGGCTGCTCCACCAGCCCGGCCCCCTCCCCCGCCGCTCGCGTCTGACCGGGAGGGGAGTCCGTGGCGTCGCCCGTCCCCTCGGGGTGGGGGTCTGCGTCGGCACCTTCTCCCCGCTTCTCCACGTTCTGCAGGAAACAGCGCCGCGCCGCCATAAATCTAGCGCACGCTCCTTTCCATTCTGCTCAGGGGTACACTTTCCCACATCAATCCGGAGACTGTAAAAACACTTCAAGATAAAGTGGAGGTTCTCAACCAAACACAAGCACAGAAAAATTATCAAAAAATATACATATTTATAAATGTATATTTGGTTAGAATTTGTGTCAAAGTTATAGCTGTGCAGGTGAAAATGGCTGCTAAATTTGCAGTTGACAGTTTAGCATTTTCACCAGCTTTAGTTTTACTAGTCAAATTGGCTGAATTATCACCGATTTCACACTGATTTGCAGGCAAAAGAGAGAAACATTTAAATCACTTAAAGAAAGCAGTACTCCTGTTTTAACTAATGGCTAATGACAGTGCTGGCTGCTCACAGTCATGCTGGATGATGTCATTCGGTGTTAATCACTCAGCACTCTGTGTGATTTTAACAGTCTCACAGCTCATGTGGCCAAACTGTTCTAACAGCACAGGCCCACGGCCCTGTTAGAAGTGATAAACTCCACACACTTTCATTAATCGAGAGGCTGGGAGAAGGGTAGGTTTCACTGATAGCCTTACAAAAAGTGAAAAGATGAGACCAAGTCAGTGACCAGAATGCTCCTTATAAAGAAGATTATGTCCTTGAGGTTTCAATTGACTCCATAAACTGGCTTTTGTAAGACCAGTTATTGCAAAACTGGAGAGCAAACGTTTTCTCTCATGTATATCGTACACATCCAGCAGAAATGCACCTGAAACTGACTAGAGTGTCTGAAAATGAGGGTTTAAGACAAATAGGGCAGTAGCAGTGATGCTGCCAGATCAGAAGAGCCAAATCAGAAGTGTAAGATTTTCCTGACAGAGGCAAATGATCTCACAAATAATTTCCTATGCATAGCCAGCAGATGCCCTTTAAGGACTCACTGGTTCAGACACACAAAGCAATATTCTCAGTCTCCCACAGGCTTACCTCACAAGGCATACTCTGATCTCATGCAGCAACAATGCAGGAACATGTATTACATCATACGAGTGGAAAATTTCATGAATTAGATCTGTGGCAGAAGTGTGGACATGCCAGCAGCCATACCACCATGTGCCCTTCCCGTGGTAAAGTGCTGCAGCTAAGCAGCTGTGGGCTTGGGTAGCACTTGGACGGGAGGCCTCCTGAGAAAATTAAGTTACTGCTGGAAGATCTGTTGAAGGACCAGTAGAGGGCACTATTCCCTCTGGATCAAAAAGAAAAACAATGCCTCAAAGTTCCAGATACTGGGGCTCGGTGGTGTAGACTGTGCTTTTGGACAAAATGTAAAACCCGGCTTCACCTTGTGGTCATTAAAACTCTTAAAAGCACTTATTTTTTTGATATGGTTATTAACCCTGGTGCCCTGGGAAATTTTTCACAAAAACTACTGGGGCAGAATACAACTGAGCTCAGTGATGAATGCAGTCTTCCCTGATCAGCCACAGCTCTCCTGAGGTATTAGATCATCTGTCAGGTGTGAAAGAGCTTCTGGCTGCCAGGCAAGTGCATCAGCTGCAGCGCTCCTTTTGCAGATTCAGGTGATTCCAAACTGAGTGGTCGAAAAAATAAAAATAATTATATACTATGATATTAGGCCTATTCTGTTCAGATTAGTTTTTTTTTTAAATCCAGAAAGTAACAGTTCTTATACTGACCCCTATAGGCAGATCTCACATTGGTCTTTAGAGACCATGTCATTACCACAAGCAATAGGAAGATCTGGATTTTGTTGTTTTTGTAAGAACATTTGTGCAAGCCCAACAGACCCATGTGTGGTTTGAATACAAGCTGCAGTGGTGGTCGCATGGCCTTTCAGCACACAGTCATTAGCCTCACCCCTCCCACTGCCCACAGACCTGGAGTCCAACCTGAGGTGGGCATCAGCCCCTCCCACTGCCCACAGGCCTGGAGTCCAACCTGAGGTGGGCATCAGCCTCTCCCACTGCCCACAGACCTGGAGTCCAACCTGAGGTGGGCATCAGCCCCTCCCACTGCCCACAGGCCTGGAGTCCAACCTGAGGTGGGCGTTGGCCCCTCCCCTAACCACCCACATGGAGGTCCTACCTGGGGGACCGGTTTGGAGAGCAGTTCCTTCCGCTGCTTCTCGTGGTCCTGGTGTCTCCTCTGCCGGACCACCTGATCACTGGCTCCTCCGCTGCTGGATGCCATCTTGGTGTCCTTGGAGGGAGGAGGATCTTTGGACTTCACTGACTGAAATTCACAAAGCCACTGGGTTTAGAAGAAACCAGTCTCTCCAACACAACTCTACCCTAATGGAAAACTCCAATAAAGCATAGCCAAAAACAGGGTCCTACTTAAATATGCATTAAAATATGTATTGCATATAGCATGCAGACTCACTGAACATCTAACAAGTGCACATCTTCATGTAATATTGTTTTCATAGCTTGTTTGCTTATGCATACAAGGATATAAGAAACAACTGCTATACATTTAATCCATGATACATCTATAATATATGATGCATTTAATCTACGATACCAAATATCAATCATTACCACTTACTATACCTTTTTACATACATTTGCACCATTATGTTTCTGTTACAACATACACATAACAGACAGAATTACAATAACATATCGCTAACATGCATTTTCTTCATATGCATTATTATACTGACATACATCAATATAATTACAGTAACATAATTACGGTTTCTGTACCAGTACTTCGGCTTACTAGAGACTGTGGGGACTTTCTAACTTTTATTTGATATTTTTAAGTTGATCCAGCCATACAGTCAATAGCTTCCTGTTATCTAGAGCAGCATATGGACTCACATGATTAGCCGCAGCATCCCTCCGCCCCATGGAGGCCTGTGTTGGTGAGGACCCTGCTCCTTGGGGCGTCTTGCCAGGTGCCCGTTTTCCTTGGGGGAGGAATGTGGAGAAAAAGTTCCGAGACGGGGTGGCCAGGCTGACATTCCGCTGGCTGGACACCAGGTCCCTGTGGAGAAATAACCGACATACTTGAGCCGCGGAGACACGGACACGGTAATCTGTTTCCACAACAGCGAGTCGTCTTTCTCGCTCCTTAAATCACAGGCCCCATTCAGGACCAAGCAATAAATCACTTCCTTCTAGAGAGGAATGGGCTATTTCAGCATGTGTGTTTGCGGAGTAAACATACTTTCTTGGATATCAGCTGAGAATATAAATAAAATGTTCCTTGAAAGACCACTTTGGTTTGTTGCCTGTGGCCTGCTGGCAGAACTGATCTGAAAACACTTTATCGAGGTCTGGCCCAAATGACACAACCGAGATTCTGTTATAAAGTGTAGTGGGAGTCAACCGATCTTTTCTTTGTTTTGGCAGGCATTCCATAACAGGCAGCTCTAATGTTTTATAGAGATAAGATTCTGAATAATCCCCAGCAGATCAAAAACACTTATTATACAATCTGGAGATTTTTTTTGAAGAAAGAGAGCTTCAAGTGTCCAAAAAATAGATTTTTTCCAGTTTTCAATTAGGAGATTAGTTTGTGGTGATCACAAAAAGCTATGCAACGTGAGACATGTGTTTTGGTAAACAAAATAACAATTCAGGCGAATTGTTTATTTGTATTTGATTGTCCTCATCCACAGAAAACACAAAAATACACAGCACTTAATATTATATACACAACTGATTCACTGCTTGTGCATTTAAGAGCATACGCAGATAGCTCAGTCATCTCATAAATATTTAAAATCCCCCTGCTCAAGTCATTCCGGTCCCACTGCAGATCCTCACAGCTCTGTGTCTCCCAGCCGGTCCATGTTCTGCACATACGAGGGCAGTTTGTGATGTACCATTTCCTCCTCCATCCTTGGCCGAGGCTCCGCCTGCCGAGCGAACAGCTGCAGGAGAAAAAGGGGCAGCCATATTTAAGCTTGCGCTTCAGGGCCTTTAGTACAGAAACTGCACAGAGCCGCAATGAAGCCTTCTAATGCCACCACCGCTTTCTTGCAGCTTGCCTCACCATTTGCCGAAGCTGTTCATTCTCCTCCTGTAGGCCGACGGTTCTCTGTGCTTCCGAATCAAAGCTCAGGAGCACTGGCAGAGGTAGGACTGTCAAGGAATTGACGTTATTCTTGTCAATATTAACCTGCCAGACTCTTACCCTAAATAATGCACAAGTGTCCATTTTTTCCTATTAAAGATCAAATCATTCTGTTTTTAATCCTTTCAGACAAACGCTCACACGTTTACACAAGGAATTGCTACACTGGGAAAGGGCAATGAAGTGCCGAGTTCAACTCGGTTCCAAGGAAAAAGGATATGCATGCACTGGAAGAGAACACTTAAGAAGTTGTGCAGGGAAACCAAGAAGGTGTCAGACCATTGGCGGGAAAAGTAAGAGGAGAATACAGGGTGCTGCTCAGGGGCGGGGATAAAGGGCAGGATAAACCAATCACGCCACTCAAGCTGGCCCTGTAGCTCAAGAGCCTGCTTCTGAAAAAACTCCTGTGTTTTCTCCATTCGGTTTGACTGGAGGGACAGAAAAAAACACAAATATATATGTAAAATAAAACAAATGCTGCAACTTATCAGTTAATACACATGTATAATTCAGTGATTTGAATATACGCATTTCAATCCCTCATTTCATTCATTGGATGCTCCATCCAAGCCAAAAGACAAAATTGTCCACCATACAGAAAGTTTTTCTTTTATAAATATACCTTGCTGCACCACTGACCATTTTGCTCAAAATTCAGCTCTGTTTGGGCAGGCCTGTTCATGTGCAGTGCTGGGCATGCCTTTTTCAGTAATTTTGTACTTTATTGTAAAAGAGTGTCGGAGTACAGGGGCAAAGTGCAATGAATTAGTGGGTGGGTGGCTCATTTACTCCATATTTACAAAATGTTGACTGGGGAGGTGGGGCTATTACCTGCACAGTGTACACCAAGTAGTATCGGAAGAGACTGGTCCTCAGCTTGTTAATGGTGGGCCGATAGACATCCTCCAATCGGCAGAAAAGCTTCCGATCCAAATATCCCCAGTAATCTTTCAGTGCTGACAAGTCATAGCTCTGCATGAACTGTTGAAGCTGATCTATAATTTTATCCACCTGCATTAAAACACAGTATATAGCATCAAAGAAGTTGCAAAGAGCATTGGGCAATGGCTTTGGCAGAAAATCATGATAAACCAGTGTTCATTTTAGGTTTGTTGGTGAAATACATCAACACAATTTCAGGGACTAGGGGAATCAAATTTTAAGTAATTTTATTTCACAAGTCAGAAAACAGTTGTGATGCTGGCATCCCACACACGTGCTCTGTGGTTTGCACTTCTCCAGGACATCCCTTGGATCAATTCTGTTCGTTACCCTATGCCTTCGTATTATGTACTGTTATCATATTACGTTTGGTCCACGTTAATGATGTAAAAATGACCTACTCGGAATCCTTTCTCCTTGTCGACTTTGATTTCAGAGTCCAAATGCTTGAGAGTGCTGGTGAAACCGCGGTATATTAAATACTCTTTTACCAGGTCATCCATCCTCTCCACGGCTGACCCCATCGCTTCCTCTTCCTACATAAACAAAACAAGAAATCTAGTTTACACAAATAACTCGACTGGAGGCAGTCAACGACGTACAGTGCGCCAATGCTATATAGCCTAGCTGTAACCTAATCATCTGTCGTAATGTATAAACTGCTCGCTAGTTTACTCTAACAATAAACTAGGCATGCATCAAGAGATAAAAAGGTAGTTAGACCTGTCTAACCTGCGAGTACGATACACCCGTTTTCGATAATACAGTGTATCGTAAAAAACCGTACCTTCAGAGATGTTTGGATACTGCTAGCAAGCTAAGTTAGTTCTCCAGAAATTTTTCCATCACACTTCTCTAGATGGCAAGCCTGGTTTCTATGAAGATACAGGGCTCGTTGTTTTTTTCCTTTATATGCTGATATGTAATGCAATAATAAAGGAATTAAATACACCAATTGCATAATAACACACTTACCGTACGATATTAAATCTTCTGGTATTTAGTTACTTCCTGTTTAGCTTTTCAGACCCGTCATGTGATTGAGGCCGCTCTACGTCACATGACTAGTGATACTGTGCTCCGCCGTAGTGACCTCACGGAGGAGCCCTAACGCTCATCGTCGTGCTTTTGCTTAAGTATAAAAATGAAAATGAACCCATTGTCATCATTTTGACTGCGGTAGGTACAGTGAGATTTCATGAAGTATACACAAGTACTTGCAGATTCTGCAGCACAACTCTATACTGCCGGCTGCTCATTGGTTGGTTGGATGCAGATACAGGTCTGCCATCAAAGCCTCAAAGCAAATGACCTGACATCAGGGCAGCTCTAATTAGGTTAATCGATTTAAATTCACTTGGTTAGTGCTATGCAAATATAAGAAAGACTGCTGTCTAGCAGAGGGGCTGTTTTATAACACCACCACAAGTAACAGTACAGTATTTTATTATTCTTTTTTTATTTTTTATTTTAAAGAATGGGGTAACACAGCTTGTGTTGTAGGAGGCAATATTCTGTAAAAGTAGAACAATTTGTGAAATTGTTCTGATTATAACAGATGTATTGTTGTAAGTATACTTCATATAATATTAATGTACCAGGGTGAAACAGTCTTATATTCATTGGGCCAAAAATTTTTTTAACCTTTATTTAACTAGGATGTACCATGAGGTAAAATCTCTATTAATGCACCCCACAGAACACCACCTCTTACAATAAATAAATGACACTCTTCAATCACAGTACTGTCAACATGAGATTTCAGCTTCTCCAGGGATACTAGAGTGTGCAGTTTCAAACTTTGTTGGAAGTTATTCCATGTACTGTATACATACATACATACATACATACAGCAAGCTCCATAATGTTTGGGACAAAGATATATATATATATATATATATATATATATATAGACTCCATAATTTTTTTATTATAATAAAACAATTTGTGTGGTTAATAAGAAGATTCTCAGATTCTTCATATTTCTATAGAATCAAGACTAGATACTGAAAGCTCCCTTATACCTGCACTAAAGAAGCAATTGAACACACTTGACTAACCGGAAACACCCTCGAAACCATTTGTCCCAAACATTATGGTGCCCTGAAATGGGGGGCTATGAATAAAGTGCTGTTATTTTTATATGGCAAAACCAAAATATATTAAAATACCCTATAATAAAAGATGAGAATCTGCTGAGAATCTGAAAATCAATTTGACCTCTTGTGCATTGTTTGATTGTGAATCTAAAATTATGGAATTCAGAGCCAAATCAAACACACACACACACACAGCACCTGGAAATCTTAAGCTTCTTTGCAATTTCTTGCAGGGAATAACCTTGTCACAATATGTTAGCTTGGCCCCGCACATCTAAGCCAATCACCTTCTTCTTTGCCATACTTCTTGCAGCTTTAGTGCCTATTTTACTTACACTACAGGCTACTTACACTCCATTTGTAGTTTTAAACAACTTAAGATAGATAAGATTTCAATCAATTTAACTACCTCTCCACCTCCCTTCCACCCCCTATTTATTTGATAGCCTTCCAATAATTTGCTTTTACATTTTAATTGTAATTACAGCCAAATGAGACTATTTTGAGGAAAGCTATGTCTATGATTATTTTTAAGTAAAACTAATCTTTTTGTGTTATTATAGGTAAAAACAGAAAAAAGTTTCTTCTTCTAATCCTTCTCTACCTAATATTTTTTTTAAAACAAAAAACACAGGTGACCTAATACTTTTGGCCTGTACAGTACATATGTGTGTGCATATATCATATATTGTAAAACAAGTTCATTTTATATAAAAGGACTGACTGTAGACCAAGGCCATCATTTAAATCAGGGGTTTGCAACCCTGGTCCTGGACAGCCATGAGCTCCACTGGTTTTTGTTTTCACCTTAAAATCAGCATCCAGTTGAGACCCAAGTAGGCAGGTGTGGTGAGCTAACTGTTTAAAACTGTTTTAACCTGCTCTAATTGAGTAAGTGTAGAGTAACAATGAAAATCAGCAGAGCCTGTGGTGTTCCAGACCTGGGCTGGAGACTACTGATCTAAATCAAGGTCACATGATATTACAAAATGTCTTGTGATGCATCTGCCTTCTTTCTTCATTTGTAATTTATGGTCTGGCTTTGAAAAATCTAATCATATCGATTTTCCATCCATATCTTGTCTTGATGTTCCACTGACAGGAATTAAATAAGGAAAAGCATAATGCTTTTTGTTATAAAAAATATTCCATTTTATATGGACAAAGTGCACTGTAAAACTTTCTATTTCATTATAAGCAGATTGTAATGGGATGTATTACATTAGAACATATTTGAAACACAATGGGTGTGGGGCACCCTACAGAGGGAATGAGACATTTCAGTCCCTGAAAATAACCATTTGTAGGGAACAAGGTAAGATTTCTTATGGATCAATGAGATAATAACGGGGAGTGCATTTCCAAACATAAGTGAACTGACCCCCTGCATCCTAGTAGAAAATATACTGAACAGGACAATTATTCACATAATGGAGGCACAGAACAATCTGGAGTGTTAGAATGTTTCATGAAAACACAAAGCAGTAGTGCGGCAGCAGTGGCGTTTTTTCTTTATTTTTTTTTTATCACCCAGCCTCTCTTTGTTCTCCTAGCTGTGCATGTACGAGGAGGAAATGAGGATATTGGTTTTCTAGCTCTGTCAGTGCAATTTGTTCGCCGTGGCCTGATCCATCCCCCTAAGGCCAGGGCCAAGCCGCTGATGAGAGTAATGTTTTTCAGCGACTTCATAAATGTTTCACCGCTAATGCTGGAGAATGTTCAGCTTTCAGCACAAGGGCTTTCTCTGCATTTAGCACCGAGGGTGTTTAAAAAGAGAGGGGAAAAAAAGCTAAAATACAATTGAAAATGGAGGATAGCAAAAACAATTACTGATAATTAAACTAGACAAAATATGTTTCTTGGTCATCTAATGGCACTGCTGCTAGGTTTTGGAAATGTTCCAGCTCAATACAGACACAATCGTTTTAACAAATATGGCCTGACCATAATTTTACCTCAAATGTTATTGCTTAGAATGGCAGAATCATTCCTCTAATGTTCCAGTGTTTTTTAAAGGCACACAAAGAAATGGGGCTGTCCTTTTCTCTTAGACTAAAACCTTTATAATAATGAGATTTAATCATAATGACATTTCAGGCTCATGAAATCATTGGTGTGTTAATTTACCCTGAAAGTCATCATTTTAATAGGGTAGTTTCTCTTTGGTCAATCTAGTAGAATCTGTAAAAGCAGAAAACAGACAATGGAAATGCTTGGATTTTAAAATGATGTGATTAGAAAAACTAACCATTACCATTAATACTAAACTGTAATGTAATTTCTTTATAACCATAGAAATACATTAGGTGTTAAACCTTTTGTTTATCAATGAAGAAAATTGCAATAGATCTGGCTATTGCATATTTTACCTGTACTAAATGGACAATAAATAAATAATTGATAATCACCCTGAGGACAAAAAACAATTCACAAAGTACATAACAGGAGTAAACAAGGTACATTTTACAATATGCAGTTAGTATGTGCCTAAATATAATTAAGGCTTCACAGTGAGCCAGGCTATTAAGCAAATACAAACTTGTATTACATCCATTTGAATCATTTTCTAATAAATAATTCCTATAATAAATAATGTTTATGAATAATCACAGTCTAATTTCCAGTCAACCCTTCAAGAGTCATTCGTTTATGAAGTGTACATCTACAACATTTATCTTCTCATTTAAAGTTATATATAATAATCATGTCAAAAATTGAATTGACCATTATATGATCTTGTTCATTAAAATGTAAAGGCGAGGGAATGTTCTAGCACCAATGGATATTTTTGCACTCACCAAATCAAGTTTTGCACTTAAATGTGATTGCTTTGGTAACTATTTTTCATGCAGAGACTAAGAAAATGTATGTGCTAAATAATTATGAAGAATACTAATTTATTAACTTTTTAGGGACAAATATCAAAAAGATAACACAAAGAGGAGGACACCTACCAGACTAATGTAAGTTACTAAGCATGCATAGAACATTCCAGATGTATTTCGACTAGGCAGTTACAACTGTAACTCAGAACTTAATATCTCAGTTTTCTACATTCACATTTAACTGCAAATAATTTCATTGTGTTGAGGGGTGGGGTGCATAGATCGATGATAAAAAGCAGCAGTAGGAAGCTACGAACTCAAAATAATTCATAATAGGATTACCTTATCCTGAGTATCAATGGAGTGTTGACTTTTTTTCTCCACATGAGTGCAATACAGCAAGTCACAAGTTGATCCAAGGATACCAAGAAGACATACATTGAGAGAAGCAAGAAATAAAACCATAATCGCAGAGCATTATGCAACCTTAAAATAAACACAAGCTTATTTCAGTATTAGCACAATAAAATATTTTGTTCACGCATAAAAATGGAAAACTTTACTTAAAACAACACTACTTCATCTTTTGGACTCGAGTCACATTACTTTGATCAAAGGTTAACATCTGGCACACCTAGACCTGCTTAAAAGAACTTTTTATGTATATGCCCATGTGACAACCTCAGCTCATCCAATGGGCACCAACCAGAGTTAAATACTAACAGTTCACTTGTAAGATGAGAAAAAATATGCAAGCAACAGTTACTCACAACTGTAATTTCCATTAAGAAAAGTTTTAAAGCTCTAAATATTACATTACAATATGAAATATAATGCACAGGTACACACACACACAACCACAGACCCACACACACACACGCACACACGCACACATTTCTGATCAGATGTCTTCAGTTTATGAGGATTCCTTCTGTGCTGTTATGGATTCTTATTTGCAGCAAGAAGGAAAATGATGAAGTACAACTATTTTTAAGAATGGGTCATTGTTTCCATCAATTTTCAAAATAAGAATTTTAATGAGTAACACATATTTATTAAAAATTATAAATAGCGGAAATGTATTAAAGGCTTTATTAATTGCACATTAATCCTAATTTTAAAAATGTGCATTAAATTATGTATTAAACAGCTCCAAACCAATTATTTACATATTTAAATTTATTTGAGAGCCCACAAAAATAAAAACATTTGTTGTGAAAAGCTTATAGAGCCTGAGGTCGTGAATGAATTATCAGAATCAACTATTGGTCTTTTCAACCTGCAACAACTTGTGTTTTCTTTTTTTGTGGTAAAACACCAATGCAACTCCCCAGTGTATCCTGTAATGCAAGAGTAGACCTTCTTTAAAAAAAATTAACAGTATTTAAGGCCACATCGGATCCCTAAGCATAAGACACAATCTGCAGCAGAGCTTTTTATCAGGCAACATTTTGCATTCATTCCTCACACAATCTCCTTCTTTTTACTGCAGACGGGGAAATACAAAAAGGTTGTATGAGTCATATACAAAAAGCAAGGTAACACTTATTCATTGGAGATGTATTTAACCATTGTTCTGGCTAACAGAACAAATGTTTTGATATATTGAATAATTAAGCGCATCACACCAAGTAATGAATGAAATGTTGGATTCACATGATGAAATGTTTATTTATCTTCATTTCTGTTTTACAATTGGCTTCAAATTCACAACAACATAATAGCGAGATGATGACAGTGAGGTATTACGTACATTAATCCTCAAAATGATCTGGTTTGAGGTTATATACTCTATGGTTCAGACAGTAGCTCTCTAAACCAGACCTGGGCATGTATTTGTCCATAAAATATTTCCAGTTGAATTTGTATTTTATTGCTCTTGGCACATTCTGGCATTGCTTGCTGTGTGAGAAGGCATATTAATAAGCCATCACAAACTGTCTGGTCTATAATTAAGCACAGCTGAAGCCTTATTTTACAAATGCTGCACCAAAAATCCCCATTACTGCGAAGCACACAAGAAAAGAAGTTTGTGGAACAAATGATGTCCATAACCTTTATCATAACTTATCTGTTTTCCAGAAAACAGATAACAGTTATAGTTGTCATGGAAACTTAGCCTGTTCCTGAATATCTCTCTGTTCTGACAAACCTTCAGAAATGTTAAAGATATACACACATATAACACACTCACATCTCAAACATATATACATACATTTCTCTGTCTCTCTTTGTCCCTATCTCCATCTCGCTCTCTTGCTCTCTCTCTCTCTCACACACAAACACACACATGCACACGCACACACATGGTAAAGTATGTGAACTTAAGAAATGAAGATTTTTAAAAATATGTATAAAGATAATTATTAATGTAAACATATGGGATTTTTTTTTTTTTTTTTTTTTGGCTTTCTGATGCAATGGCACTGTTTCCTCCATGTTCCCTGAAGGAACAGCAAGAAAGTTGCAAATGAACAACAGTGACAAATAAGCAGACACAAGAAGATTCCATTTTAAATGTTTCCATAGAAACACACAAGATGAAGAAAAAAATCTGCTAACTTTCATGCTGCAAACAATGACTGCACATGCTGTGACACTGTACTATCTCAGGAGTAATGACTTTGACATTTTCCTGCAGAACTATGTCATAAATTGAATGTATTTCAGTCTAGGCCATGCTGCACAGGTAACTGAACACCTGTTCATTATACATATCCACAGTAGCAGGTAAATTCAAATGTTATTAAAAATGTTTGAATAGCATGCCATTAAACCAAATATAATGATATATGCAAGTAGACCTCCGGCAATGGGAAAAACCTTATCAAAATGCAATCTGGGTTGTCTATTCTGCTGCTTATTAACCAATTTCCTGTCTGCATAGACCTGGACATGAATTATTTCAGAAAATCCAAACAAACTCAATAAAACTCGAAACACAATAAAAGGCCATAGAAATATTTTCTAATTATATAGTCAAGTGACTTCATCGGAAACCGATTTTCTCGTGGTCTCGTTGGCTGACGAATCAAGGCGAACACAACCTGTTGCGTTCTGAGAACCGCATCTATTGAGGCAGGAGACGCTCGGAAAGGGCGCTAGGACCCTGGTCGATCACAGCAACCAAGTGTTATACGTTCAAGTGTTGGCGAGCTACACAAGGAAGGAGGCAGCATGCAAATCGAACGGGTTGTGTGAGGTATGAGCAATTTCAAACTAAAATATACGAACGGAGACGTTAAAGGAGTCCGGATACATTAAGGTGAAGAATTCCTCTGTTGCAGACTAGACTAAATAAATCTATCGCCAAACCATATACACCATTATTTGCGTCTTTGCCTTTGGTTTCTCCAGGCTTTTGAAGATGAAAATGGTTCAGCGCTGGGGGGAAATGGGCTAGGCAGACACCTGCAAGCAAGAAT
This sequence comes from Anguilla anguilla, assembly GCF_013347855.1. Taxonomy (NCBI): domain Eukaryota; kingdom Metazoa; phylum Chordata; class Actinopteri; order Anguilliformes; family Anguillidae; genus Anguilla; species Anguilla anguilla. Next base: position 21,802,445 of record NC_049214.1, on the reverse strand, counting down.
TGTGCCTCATTTTACTGTTATGTAAGTGATGGATTTGATTATTATTATTATTATTATTATTATTATTACTATTATTTCTTGTTGTTGCTGTGACTGCACGTTTAGTTGAATATTTTAGTATGTGATGCTACTGTTGCAGTTACGAGCAATGGAAATTGTGTTGAACGAGACATTTTATATTTTCTTGGTTTTTTTTTTCTTTTTTTTTTTCGCTATCAACGTAAGCTACAGTTCTCATCTGCACCCCCATCACAGCTTCTGAGTCATACCAAGCCTTCGTGATGGCAACTTGTTCGGAAATACCGTAGTCACAAGCTGCACCATTACTGTATTGCACAGCATCACAGCATAACGGATTTACAAGCAATTGTTGAAGGTATGTTTTCAGTGTGTTATCAAGTGCACAAATAACACATTGGTTTGATTATTTCATGAAATGGCGTATAGCACTAATTAGGCAGGGAAAGATTCGAGTCCGCTTGAGTTTCGAGATTATTAGCTTCGTTCCCCGGTATGCATATAACCGGTGAATTGAGAGAGAATAGCCTACGTTGCGCATCGTTTTGTGGTGGAATAAATAGCGATAGAAATTTATGACGCAAATTTATGCTACTGTGTATAATATCATAGCAATGTTTGTTTGGATGGGTCACAATTTTCGATATTATGGGAAAGAGCAAAATCACATTACAACACATAGTCCATCCACCCCACCTTACACGAGACGCTGAATATTTTCTACCCATTCAGTGCCTTTGAATCAACGCCCAACAACCTGTTGACAGGTGTAAAGTTAGTCATTTTGGGACTGCCTCGTTTTCAGATAACTCCGATCGAAGGCTGCACACTAAATTAATATAAATAAATAAGATAAGTCCGTTTTACTTCACTGGTGATTGTAATTACTGAGAATGACGTTTTCATCTCATTGGTGAAAAACCATGGCATGGTAGGTGGGATCCCTCTCACACCAATTGTATACATACATGTAGGCTGGGAATTTGGTAATCAAAAATCAGACCTGAAAGGTTTCCTTTAAACATGCTACCACTGATTTGTGTTGAGTCTTCACTACACTTCTGTAGTTACATTTCTTTTGGTGGAACAGAAAGCCAAATTTCACAATGGCTGTTTTTCAAAAAGGTGAAGGAAATCCTTCTGTTAGTAAGTTACCATATTTGTTGATACCCATTGTCTCATGCCTTCAAAGGGTTAAAGGAAATAAATGTTGCCCCAACCACATTAGGTGTGTTTGGAAGTGAGTTTAAAAATCTTATTTCTGAAAACAACCTCAGCTTGGGGGAAGTCCTCATGTGCAGGGGTCCATGGACCTGTTCATCTTGTAGGCTGGATACTTCACACATGTAAACTATTAAGTAGATAAGTAGATTACAAAAATTAAACTCCCAGAGAGTGCATGTTTTACTCATGGGAAAATTTGTTAATTTCTCATTTAACTGACAGTGAATAGCCATCAGACTGTACCTGAATTTCAGATGAGCAATTATTTCATAAGATTTTACCCTTAAAATGACATCATATCCTTAAAACACAGATGCTAATAAACACAACTTGTCATGTATTGAGCATGTAGGCAGCCCCTTTGTAACTAACTCAAGTGCAGAGCCAGAATTTGTCAAACTGACAGTAATTCTATTGGAAGGATCATTTTGTGACATTGTGAGGATACATCATTGTGCTACAAAGTATTCAAAGTATTATAAGGAAACATTAACTACTCAATGGGTCAAATCGATATGAAATGGTTGCATTGAAATGGTAGAATGCTGCACACTAAAACAGAAAAAAAATGATGCTGCCCATATTTAATTAACCCACACCTACTTTCTCATTCATTTCTGTGAATACTAAAACAGTACACTGTTTGTATGAAGAAGAATGCTCTTTGTTTTCCAACAAAGAGCAGTACAGTTGTATTTTATCTGGGTAATGTTTAGGGTCCACTTTTATCTGTAATGTTCATATTTTGCATTTTATCTTCTTTTGATAGTGATCATGCTTTAAACATAATGAAACAAAATGAAACTTTTTTTGTGAAATATGAGGTTACAGAGAAGGTATGAACATATTACAATACTGAGGAACAGACTGCACTGTAGAAATTTTAAAATCAAAGGGATCACGACTGAGACAGAAAAGAGTGTGTTTACTACTCTGGAACATTTACACACTCCAGTTGCCTTTTATACCCCATAATGATAATCTGCTCCATGCGGAAACTTGCCAACACACAGCACTGTTTCATTTCATTGTTTCAGTCATTCCGCTGCATCACAGATTGTCAGATGAATATTGTGAATAGATTTTTACAATTGACCATTGACTATAAAATGTTGAACACTTTTGCTTTGAAAGTGGGGATGACATGCTGGGCAGAATTCCTTATTCAGCGTGACAGGACAAATCATACTGTACAATGCTGTTCATATACTATTAGTTAATATACTAAAGCAATTCATATTAAAAAATAAAGGTGCAAGAGTGATGAATTTCTGGTCACAGAACTTTTCCACCATGTAACACCTTGACTGATTAAATGAGGCTAAAGAACAGGTAGTAACAGTTTGACAAATTCTCAGTACTTTTGTTAACAAAAAAAAAAGACATAAAAATATGACTGACCATGCATCTTTAATCCCGTTAATTGTCCCTGAATGATGGCCCCCTGAGCACTTGCCTTGTTTCAGAACTAGTTTTTTTTTTTTTAATTAGCCTTCGTCCTGCCGATGCAGGGCTCCTGCAATCACTGTCTGTCTGTGTGCCGTCATGCACAACGGCCTGTTGTTCCCATAAATCATCGCACAATGAAGGAACTGGGAGCATGTAGTAATTAGCAGAAGCAGCTTTTATTACCATTTCAATATGTCCCAAGTGCTGTTATCTTTTATTACTTTCATAATTCAATTTCTAACCATCCCCCACTGCAGGGAAATCAGTAGTGAATTGCAACAAAATTAATTCATTAATCAGTAGAAGATCAATCCCTTTTCTTTTTTGGGTGCATCAGTATTCAGTTAGCTTGATGCTAACTGTTAGAATTTGATTTAGGCTAGTCGTTTGGACGGAATGCTGTTTTCCTGAAGTTGAGAACTGATTGAGGTTTAATAAGCATTTAATGTTCTTCGCGGATCATTTTTTATTGTGAGTGCCCTCTTTTTAATTTCTTGTGCGTGCTGCTGTGATTTGACAATGAGAAAGTGACCAAGCCTGAGGCAGCACTTAACATTGGATAAAATGTGTGAATCCACACAGTGCCATTAGAGGTTTTGCAATGTGCAAACATGGCCGTTCTAAAGAAATGCAGTTCCTCTGAAGTGTATTCATATACAGCCTTGTCTCCAATGTCACAACCATATCTGCACAGCATAACTAAGTTTTGTTCTTTAGTATACTTACTGCTGAGCGGTTTGTCTACCAGCACTCTCTGACACCGGGCCCATTCTATGTAGATTTCTACAGCATAGCTCGTCATTGCTGTGGAGGTGCTTGCTTCTTTATCTACCATAAAGTCCTAGTCTGAAGAAGTGAGATCTTGGTGACTAGATTAAAGGCACAGTTTGGGGAAAGCTCAATCATATTTGACTGGGTTAGGAGGGGTATTACAGCATGTTAGAGAGCCATAGGCAGAGACAGAGAGAGACAGAGAAAGAGAGAGGGGTGAGTTAGAGAGGACAAACCTCCGCGGTTCTGTGGTTCTGCTGTGGCTCGACGGGTCTGAACCTGGAATGCAGCACCTGCTCAGCACTCTGCTGCTAATTAGCGAGGGTGGGCCTGCTGTGTCATGCTGGGGGGTAAAAGGTCAAAGCAGGCCCCAGCTGTTGAGGAAGTGTTCCCCCCAGAGGGCTTTGTTTATCGACAGTCTGCCGGTGAGTGTACCCAGGGAGCTTCACCTGCTGGATTTAATGCTGGAGCAGGAAAAGTACTCTTGCAGATTTTTCACTGTGTCCCCCTAACAAATCCTCGCTAAAATAGCAACTGGTTATCTAAATGTTTTTGGTAGTACGGAGGCAGATGTCTCGAGGAGAGATGGAGATTTTCTATGGAAAGCATTTTGGTACTCATGCATGCTAAATTAAAAATACAGGTAATGTTGCAGTCTAGTATAATCTAAAAGATGGTGCTCCATTTTATTACAATGGATTCAGAATTCAAAATCTGAAATGCGAGTAGACCTTACTTTACACTGCTATTTTACCGAGAGTAAAACATTCATAACCCTTTTAGAGTGAACTCTGAATCATTTCCATGTCATGGCCGTAGGTACACTTTTCAAACCCAGTATGTAAACCCAAATTTGAATTTAATCTTCCACTAGCCCTTTCCTCATCTAGAAAATCAATTTTTATTGAGGCGTACCCTCCCAGAGATGGTTTCATAAGATCCTTCATCTGACATTGCAAATGAAATTGACCTTTTTAGAACAGAATGGAAAAGAATGGAGTTTTTAAAATTTTTAACCTGGTCTTTAAATATTTATGGTAGCACACATACAGAGCACTGCTGTCGGGTAGAGATGGCAGAAAATCAACAAATCAATGGATTTTACAGGGATCACTTGTATTAGATTACACAAATTTGATTAGTGGATCCCATTTTTCTGAGGGGGCTGCAGGTTTAGTGCCATATACAAGTGTACAGCTGCAGTGTATTGCTCTGAGCTTCATAAAAGGGCAGATGGGCTCTGGATCATACACAGATTACATGAGAAAATAAAGAACCTGTTGCTGTCACCTAAATGACAATGGCAAAGTAAACTCAAGGTAGTTATACAGTCGTTTTTGCAGCAGGTGGATTTTTGGCTTTGTTAAGCTGTATTCTCTCTACTCAGTAAAAGTAAAAGGCAATATTTTATTGCATCAGATGGTAAAATAAGTATTCTTCTTTTTGATGACCTCATGCTCTCTAGAAACCCTGAAGCCAGTTTATAAATTTGGATTAGAAGACTGTGAGTTTAATTAAACTTAAGATGCTGTACTGATAAACATAAAATGAAAAAACAGCTTGTGTTATTGGCCCTACCTTGTACCGAGCTTGGTATTTAGCAAATAAGGGTATATGTGATTAGTTTTGGCTGTGAAGAATACTGACTTAGTTTAGTCACTTCTTTATTTTTTACTTTTCAAAATGTTCATAAAATTTCTACATGCTCAGGCAGTGGCTTATACAACAAGTCATGATGCCTGTACAAGCCTTGCGGTACAGTCAGCACTAGCAGTGACAAGCAGGTACATAACGTATTCGCATACAGTAATAAGCCAGTTTTCCCATTACCATTGATGAAAACTACATTTATGTAAATAACCTTGTTAATGATGCCATAAGCAAGGTCTTCAAAAACCAATACCAAATCAACCACCAGTAGTGGGCAGTACTTTTCTTTTTTTTCTTTTTTTTTTATTATTAAATCATGTAACTATTAATATTGGATAATTTACATAAATATGAATATTAAAATGGATGTGCATGATAATACAGGTTCATATATGGCAAAAAAGAATAAAAAATTCTAATTATTGATATGTCTTCCCGTATCTAAATGCATGCCACCAGCTACTTCCTGCTGCTCTGCAGTTGAGCTTGCAGACATTGATTTGGAGCGGGACTCTCCATGTGCAGCTAGTGCAGATAGACTGTGGGAGCCCAGCAGATCGGAGGGGGTTGCCATTGTGTGAATAGACGTGGTCATTCTGCCAACGAAAACCCTCCCTCCCAGGGTGACGTTTCAGGCAATTACGCAACACCATGCAGGGCTGCCAACCACAGCGTGGTCTGGATTTGATACCAGATTGCAATGCCCCATCCACACACTCAGCACTCCTGTTATCTACTTTTGAGAGGAGTTAACATGGAATCATGAATATCCTAGCATGCTAACAGGTTAGACTGATAGCAGTGTATCTCACTGCCACATTACAAACCTTCACACATTTTCAAAACAAAACATTTTTTAGTCTTGTAATCTTTCCATCCTAAATTATAACGGAGAAGAATCATGATAAATAATAAATGCGTATAAATGTGATATATTAGCATGCTAGCTACTATCCTCTTATTTTCTGACCAGAACTAGTGCAATGCCAGGAGCCTTTTGTTTTGAAAAAAGTTGAAAGAACAGTACGAAGTAACAGGGATATAGCGGGAGTTGATTTTGGAATGCAAGGCGACAAGTGACTAATGCATATAGCTGACATGCTCATTAATTAATAAATTGTGGGATCAACTAGCTGAGTTCAATTTTATTTGAGCAGTGAGAACATTTAAACATCTTACTGCCTGTTTCTCATGCTGACTATGCAACAGATGAAAAGTTCCATATTAACTCCAGAAGATGCGCGATTACCCTCCATTTTAATTGCACTGAGAGCTAGAATTGAAATAATAAAAATGGCATTGGCCCCCAGAGTAAACTGTACCCTAAGCATGTCTCCCGTTAATATCCCAGCAACTTTCTTATGCAAATGATTTGGTTCATTAGCAAATTTATATGGAATGTGAAACGGCCGATTCTTGAAAAATTGATGTTTGCCAGAAAATGAGTGATTGGTGCACTCAAATCTCCACCCGTTCTACCTGTATTCCATTTCATGCCTCGCTAGACAAGCAAAGTTTTATCCACTCAAAAATCCTCCATCCTGGGTACAAAGTGAATTAGAATTCTGTAATGCAATACTGCTTGAACTAATGCCATACGGAGTGTTACATATTTGAAAGACCACAAGGTTGGCTTCATAAAACATCTCATGGTTTTGAAGGGCCAGATTTAGGAAAGATCATGGGAAAACACAAAATGTATTCCAAGACATATACTGTAGTTTTCAAATGACTCCCTGGTGTCTGAACATCAGCAGGTCATCAGAGTGTAGGGCATTTTATATCCGGGGGACAGCAAACCTACTTTATCTGCTGCACAAATGTCACTGGAACATAGCACAGCATGAACGGCACGACAATGAACTTCCTTGTCTGAGGGAGAAAGGCCTCTTAAAGTGGACCTCCTGGGGCAAGCTCTACATGTCAGTAGGGAGCAAAGCCACCTCAACTCTTGTGCAGTCTTGTCAGTCACAGGTATAAATCCTCACTGATGATGGTGTTCTTCTTACTGTAAAGCCACCATGCAAAGCCAGAAAATATTGTCCTTCACTTTGACCAGGACTGCTAGAGCAGAATGTGGGGCACTGGTTATCTCAGTGACACCTGCAGGGGGCATTTTTATTTCCCTTATCTCATTAGTTAGTCCCTTAATTAGATAGAGACAGGTATCCATTTTTGGGTGACGGGCCCCTGGTCAGCCTATAAGTCGTTTTAATCAGGTTAATTGGTATCCATCAGTAAGTCCTGTCAAATCATGAAGATAACGTCTCTTACTGTTTTTTTAATTACAGGGAGCCACTTATACCCTAAAATGCATAACTTGTAAATGCTATCCACAGAAGGGCACTGCGTGAACAATTTCTGTGTGTAGGTGTGCTTAGATAGGGTTCCATGCTGTGCTGCCTCCCACTTCAATAGGAAGGAATCCAATGTGCAGCAGAGAGATTGTACAATTGGTGCTAATGAGGCTATGGCACTCTTTCCACTCCAGTTGGCAGGGGAGAAACAACCCACAACCCCCATTGCCTTAGCTGGCTCTGTCTCAGTTTGCAGGGGGAAGTATGGCTGCCAAAGAGGGAAGCCAGTGTTGCATTCATCTGGTCGTGTTGCATGTTCTTCTCCAACTTAACCGGCACTACTCTAGTGTTATCTCAGCGTCTTCCACAAAATAGCATAGTGCACAGCTGCTGAATTGATTCATAACCTGCTGGGCCTTTCCCCTTTCATCCCTGATTGGTTCCACCTGTTGCCTTTGTAATAATATTTGTCTACGAAGACATCAAGTGGGACCAACAATATATATTTTTCAGACATATATAAGTGCATTTTATATATGACTGCAAACCCCAAAGTCACACATACAAGATGTTCTTTATTTAGGACTCCAAAACTACAAATCCCATAACCTTCAATGATCAAGCTCTAAAAGTGTACAGCAACACCAGCTTTTGGCACTTCTCTGCCCACTACACAATTTTAAAGGATGCAAATTGGGGTTTAGTGCAAGGGCACAGAGGGGAGGGGGGAGGAAGGAGGGCGATGGAACCAGTCGGTCACAGTACATGTCTGCACTGTTACGAAAAGGGACCCACTGTAGATCAAGCTAGATATAATTGTTATTTTATTATAATGTAAGCCAATTACTTTGAATTGTTGTTTCATAAAGACCAGCAAAGGCATTTTGTCAAAATAAACCAAATAGGACTCCAGTGCTGTCCTTATGCGGTTACAGAGTAGACAAATGATCCAACTGTATCATTCCTAGACATCTTTATGCTATCTTGTTTGCTCCCCCAATAAGGGAGCACATCAAATACACCATGAAAAGTAGACTAACCATAGCTAACTGACCATAATGGAATGGTTTCACTTTAAACATTTAATTAAGCAGTCTTAACGATGTAATTTTGTGAGTAACTTTGGTGCTCTGACAGTCACAACGAACTATAAAATACTAACGTTACTACTACAAACTACTAATATGCCAAATATAGAGCTAAAGAACGATATGGAAAATGGAACTGGAATGGAACGAGGAAAGACTAAAAGGATTTCTAAGATAATCTAAAGAGAAAAAAAAAAAACTGTTCAGGCTGTCACAACACGACTGCAGGCAGTTTGAAATGAGCTCGGTAATTTGTGCAGTCGTATTAGATCGGTTTGAATACATAAAGCTTACCCATCAGTCTTGGAGAGGGGCGGGGATGGGACTTATGGAGGCTTATGGAGAAGCAAATTTTTACCTACTTTTATGTCACTGATGTGGGCTGGGCTCCAGGTGAAACAAAGCTTTCCACCTTTGTGTGGCAATGTATGGCTCTTCTTGGCATGAAATGCAGGGCTAAATAAGTCTTTGTATATATATATATATATATATATATATATTAGAATTGGACTATTGTTATGTATCCAAATGGAGGCAGGATACTCAGCTTAAGAACTAAAAAAAGTGATTTAGTGCTTATTACCCCTTTAAATCAGGCAGAGCTGATGGATAATGTACAAAGCCACACTATAGGCTACAACATTTTTCAGGCTGACTGGCAATCAATAATTCATGGAAAGCATTAGCTTGCCTGTGATAATGTGTGGATTGAGTGGCTGTATTGTATTTTGTAATAACACAAATTGTTAATTAAATTTAATTACTTGAAAAGTACATTCTCTTCCATAGTGGAAAGAGCTCAATGGTGTTCTGACGGGGTGTTCGAAGTCAAGATGGTGATGAACTAAAATATTTCATTTTTGCTTCCCCTTTAAAAACGATTGAAGTAAAAGGCATTCAGGTGAATTTGAATGCATTAACGCTAATTGACAAGCATTAAGCAAGACCCTTGGATACTGCAAATGGTCAACGCCATTTCAAAAAGGGAGATTGGACAGAGAGAGCCAGAAATTTCATACAGCAGTCTGCCTCAGCATCTTAAAATGTGAATAACAAAGATTGTAAGTAATTCTGAAATGTGAACCAAATGAGATGTTTTAAATTCACCATTATCTGTATTTATTTATTTTATTTTATTTTTTACAGTGGAGGACAGTGGTTTCCTTCAAAAGGTGCAGACTGATGAACTAATTGCTTGCTTAAAATAAATTGATGGCTTTGAAAATACTCTGAAATGCAAAGGTCTTTCAGTAGAGATGTACCTCTCACTCAATTCTCTGAATTTTGAGGTAGGAAATAATTGAATTTTGGTATTTCACATTCATATGTTAGATGGTCATGCAGATCTAATAGGTTTGGCAGTAAAGCATTTAACTGTTATCCACTCCTAGCATAGTGTCCAGGACGTCAGTCTTACAGTATTTATATAGCCTTCCTTTCCCCAAGAACTCCAAGAGTTCATGACAGCCTACTGAGGTTCTGTACTTTCATTTTGTTATGCATTCTAAAACAGTCTTAAGTCATAGTTTTCATGGGAAGGCTGAGAATTCACCCACATTTCAACTGTCAGAATTTGATGCTTGCCTCACTATCGTATCCCATTCTGCGTCATCGTATAATCAGTTAGTAGTTTTTACTGTGGTCTTTTCTACTCTGTAACATGATTTATTTAACATTTACTGTTTTCATTACTCAAAGTTCAGTGGACTGTAGCTGGGTGTACATTTGCTGGCTGGTGTTCCCAGCACAGTCACTGGGTTTTGCACAATAACCAGGCAACTAATGTTGCTCTGGTGGGCCCACGGCTGGATCAACACTATAGCGAGGCCGTAACCATTGCCTAATGACTGAGGGGCTTTGCAACGATAAAGCGAGAAAGACAGCTGGAATGTTTGGACTTTTTCCCTAATTATTCCTTTACATATTTTGAATAATTTACATTTTTGAGCAAATTGAACTGGACTGGCAAGCACAAGAGGTATTTTATATAGTGTTCTCATTGTAACTTTATGGAGAACACATTTGGAGCAGACATAATTTCGTTGATATACCTGAGATTCCCATCACATTCATTTACAATAAAGTGCCCAAAGCAGTTGCCATCTGGCTGTGCCAACTAAATATTTAATTCTTGCATTTTTATTTTGTAAGTTTACAATGAATTAAACCAGATTAGAGATTTAGATTTAGTTTTTATTTGCATATTTTAAGGCAAAATGGGAGACCGCATTTATTTTCTTTACATCATATTATGATGGCAACTGATTTTTTATTTATTTTTATTTTTTTGTGTTCAGCAGTGAACTATGCTGAAATCTTAGACAAGTAGGCACCGAGCACTGTAGTCCAGATTAAATAGTTTGCTGAAGTAGTTTCTTATACATTGTTAATCTGAGAAATATTACATATTTCCTTTGCACAGTTTTAGTGACTCATCTCAAGGAATATTCCATGAGCGTTCATTTTTCAGGTTGTTGTCACAGAGAATTAAACCACTGGTGATGATGTCTTCAGATAGATTACCTTAATCTTTGGATTTTGAATACTTAATATCTTCTTAATATAGACATTATTTTTCTTCCATTATTCTGATCACTGTGGGAATTCTGACTGAATATGTGGAAATCAATAATCAGTCAGTTTTTGCATTTTGGCATTGTGAGCCTGGGTTTATTCAGATTTCATGAATAAATTGTTCAGGTACAGTAGATTCCTAATGAGGGCCAGTTCAAGTAACTGCTCTCGTTTATCACTCCCTCAATTTATACCATGCTATGTCATTGATCCTAAATCACTAACTGCCTTCAGTCCTATGTACCACTGTGTGCATGAAAAAATTACTTTGTTAATTCACACTGTTTAGTTTCATAGTCTGTAGTGTACATGGAGTGGCCCAAAGAGGGGCATAGCTAGGACTTCTGGGCCCCCTGAAAGAATATTGCTCTGAGCCCCCCTTTGTTAATAAAACAGATAGATTAATTAATTTATTTATAGCTCTGGGCCCCTAGAACAGTCACCACCTTTCACTCCACTACCAACGGCTCAAGTATATGAAACTGGTTCAGCATTCTAGTTGTTTATGAACTTTGATCAATATCAATTTTAAGGGAATAAAAGTTAATGTGCATGTGAATGTTTTTAGGTAAAGCCATGTGATTTGCTGCCAGTTGGGCTATATCAGTGTTCTAGAACTTTACAGGTACACTGTCAGAGGACAGCAATAGTGTTAACATTCTGAAGCCTGTTCTTTGCTTGCCTCTCATGGCAGTTTTACTTAATAACAGAACAGTTTTGTTAAGCTGGCTCTATGCACAATGTGTGTCTTTATGGAAAAGCTGATTACTTTATCTGTTGAGACACAATAGAACACTTGGATATGATGCAGTAGGATTGCTCTACAAGGGCGAATTCAACCAGTGTTTGCTGTTTCAGACTGCATGTAGTTATAAAGCTGGCGTCTTAAAAGCAATATTTAGCAATGGGGAAATGGAATAATTCATCAAGGCCAATAATTTTCACTTTGTAGAAAGCAAGGAAAGGCTTTGAGGCTTATGTGGACATCAGAGCAGTAATTCAAAGCAAACAAGACTGAGTGGGATGACACAATGTTATTAATCATAGCGAGCTGAAAGACTCAGTTAATGAACTTGTGTGCTACTAAACCCAAGCAAAAAGTCATTTGAGAATTTACTGGCTCGTCTACAACAGCACATTATCCCAAAAATCAATGTTACAGCACAAAGGTGCAAACCTGTCCGTTTAAGATACACTGACCATTCTGTAATGTGTCAGTTTGGCCAATATTTGAAGAAACCTTAGAGACAAGTTTGTGTGTGTCATTAAAAGTGCACGGGTGAGGTGATCATTGCTTACAGTCCACACTAAGGACTCAGCGTTATTACTTGAATTACTCATGAAAAAGGAAAATTTTGAAATAGGAAAATGCATAGAAGATTATCAATATGTAGAAGCATAAACAGTTTCTAAAGCAGCCTGAAAAATGTAGCAAGTAGCAACTGATGTACAGTGATCAGGAATAATCTAGACACTTGCTGCTACTAGGACTACTATGTTGTGTCACACATTTAGGAAACGAGGGCACATCACTACTCATGCATGGCACTCACACCTAGAGGTAGATAAATATAAGAAGCCTGCCTAAAGGACAAATCACCATGGATCCAACACAGCGAAGGGCTACACAACTAACATCTGGCCAGAGCCCCTCTAGCCAAGAGTTATTCCACAAAAAATCAAACGTATGAAGACCTCATCCCTTCTGATTTTAACAAAAACTGCATTTTCCATTACACTGATATCCTGACCCATATTACCAAACAATTTAGGAGGCAGAGATGTTCAAAGTTGAGCCATTTTGCAAGTGCCTCAGGGCATTGATGGTAGACCTAGATGCCATTTATCATAAAGAACAAGTATAGTATGAGAAATGTATGTGTTGCAGAGACTTTAAGTTCGCAACCATAGAGTGAGAAGAGGGAAGTTTGCATTATTTTTAAAACATGGTACATTACTTAAGGCATATTATTAGTGAGGGTATTAGCTCCATGGAAAAACATTTTGGAAGCAGCAGTATTGACCAGCATTATAAAGCACCAGGCTGTTTTAGTACTACTATGTCAGTTTTATTCCCAATGGGTTCATTTGTTAAAGCGAGTTTGTGGTTTACAACAAAAAAATGTGGATGGTGGTTGAAAAAAGAGCTCATGTGCACACGAAGGGTGAAAGTACTTGCATCACATGTTGTGGGACAACACTAAAATGGCAAGACTGCATTCCTCACATACTGCCTTTAATTCAGGGTGCATGACTGTTTAGCCTTGTGTGTCATCCATTGATGACTCCCGAGACAGGTCACAGGTCAGAAGATGCACAGTGTGAGTCTGAGTCAAGTGATGTCCAGCAAACATGGACAAACATCTGCCATTGTATATTTTACTATGTGTTAACAGAATTCCAGAAACATATGCTTGTAGCAATGCTACAGTGTCATATTTGTTAAAGGACAACTTCATTCTAAAATCCGTATTTGATGGTACATTTTGATGGTCTGTTCAGCAATAGTGTGGTCAAAAGAATAGAATGGAACATTTACTAATTTGCAAAAACATTTACAAAAAAAAATCAAATTCACCATTTATTAATATTCTAGATAGACCTTCCATCGGCCTGAGCGATGTGTTTACTGTTCAAAAGTCAGTATTTTACATTCATTCCACCATGATTTCCTTAGAGCATAGAACCAGAGGGGCTGGGATGGGAAACCCAAATTTTTGTCTGCATACACAGTAACTGCTTCCTGTCCATAGTAATAGTGAAGCTACAAATCTAGTATGAGAGCTAGCATTGCTCAATAAATAATATAGCCACATATAAGTTTAGTTTGGAATCTTATCCTTTTTTTCTCATAGCATGGTTGATTTCTTTAATGATACAAGCTTCGACAGCTCATGCAGGCATCTTGTACTGCAGCAACTAATAATACAATAACCCCGATAATGTAATATTTGACAGATAATGTAATAAAATGTTGCTAAAAATATATAATAATCATCAATAATGTAATAAATGAGAAATAATGTAATAACTTGGCAAATTATTATTATGTTTTATTTATTGCATTATCTGGTGGTGAAAAAACAATGTAATGATGTTGACCAAGCAGCAACCATTTGATTTAGGCTGACTTTTGTCACTAAATAAAATGAATGAAGGATTGATTTCTACAGCACTTTAGCAGAGCTACTCTGTTTGGCCAGTTAAGAAGGGAAGAGTGATAAAGCTGCCTCTGATCACTTAATTGTACATTTTATGATTGGAAATTTGGCATGGCGAATGCCCCCCCCTTAAAATATAAGAGAAATAGAGAAATGGTCCCTTTGTACAGCTGTGCATAGTGTTCTGGGCTTGTGATGATGAGGGCCCTGCTTGGTGCATTACTGTATGTAAATAGTGTAGTCAAATAGGCAGGGTACAGTTGTTGCCCCTTTAATCAGATGTTAAAATAAGGGAGCTAGTTCTTCTTCCTCTTCCTCCTTCCTCATTGTTGTCATTGTGTAAGAGTGTAGAATGTCTAAAACCAAGAGTTAGGGTCTTAAGTGATCAGAGCTAATATGGACTGCATTTATATAGCGCTTTTATCCAAAGCGCTTTACAATTGATGCCTCTCATTCACCCATTCACACACCCACTCACACCAACGGTGAAAGGCTGCCATGCAAGGTACCAATCAGCTCGTTGGGAGCAATTAGGGGTTAGGTGTCTTGCTCAGGGACACTTCGACACGCCCAGGGCGGGGGATCGAACCGGCAACCCTCCGACTGCCGCAGAATCCAGAAGGTTTGTTTTGAATGCAGGATGCAGCAAGCAAGCTAACTAGATAACCAGAAACTATCCATTCAGCAGTGGAGGGATCAATAAAATGCAATGCCATCCAATACAGTGAAGTTGCCCTTTGAGACAAGCCAAGGTACGATCCACACTGAAAAACACAGCCTATTTCGGTGTCTTATTGGTATGTCCCTGCTATTCATCTCCTTATTGTGTGGGATAAAATAATCTAGGGAAGGCTATCCATGACCTTAGATAGCCAAAATTGAGTACAGAAGAATGCCTTGACTTGATGTCTGATGCAATAATTCTTGTTATTGAAAATGTGATGCACTGTATATGCCCGAACAAGGCTGGTCAAAAGTTTTTACTAAATCTACATGAAAACACAAAAACATGTGAGTAGAATCCATGCAAAGCCATCTGTAACCAAGATCGGTAACTAGAAAGTTACAGTTTGCGACTCTTGTTGATCTCTTTTGTTGTTCCCTTTAACATGGTAACATAACTTCCTTAGGAGGCTCGACAGGGGCATTTTAAAATAAGTATGATTTTTTATTATTTTTCCCTGATTCACAGCATAGACTCCTGGGAAAAATGGCAACAAAAAGTCAGTTGGGAGTTTCTTGTGAGATTCACCAATATGCGCTGTTCCACACCGGCAAATTTATTTTGTCTTAGTTTTTATAGCAGACATTTGACATGGCAGACAGTTTATAATATAGAGGAACAAGAATCATTTTGGCCCACTTAATTTTTTTCCTGGTGGTCATTCATTGTTATCTTTGGCCATTTTCTAGCTTCTGTGCAGCATTTCCAAATTGATAGCCTCAATAACAATCCCATTACCAAGGGGCTGCTTGAAAGTACCACTGGAAAGATGAAGTAGCCTTGCTATGTTCTGGCAGCCACCACTGCGTTTTCTCCTGATGCGAGAGTCACTGGTTTTATTATACATACACGTCAATTTTTACCAGACTCTCGGGAACTGAACACTGATATTATTTAGCATATCTTCTTATGTTTTCAGTGTTTCGTTTTAATTTGCGGTTAGGTTATAGCTGTCGCCTATAGTCTTTGACAACCTCCTTCCTTATCCTTCCTTTTCATTTTCTTGGTTTTGTTTGGTATGAAACAGGATTTTGATCCTCTCTCATGAGAATGAAACCTGAGTTTAGCGTCACTACAAACCAGTTGTGCAACTGCCTTAACATGGTACTTTTCGCTTGCTTAAAGTATCACTTTGCTGCTCTGTTGGGTATTATTGATCTACAGAAAGGCTTAACATTCTTCACACCCCTGCATTCACTACGGCAATCATAAAATCCAGGGTCCTCTGGATAATTTCCTACACTTTTAACCTTGACTGTATCCAGAGATCATCAAGAATTTAAAACATAAGGATTACAAGGATCTCCAACTGGGTGCAAATAAGCAGTGGCTAGCTGCCTGGTTGTAGCAGTAGAAGTTGTATCATTGGGACAGACCATCGGACGACATGATATGGACATACTTTGGGACACTGCACATCAGTTAAGCCAGAAATTGTTTGACAGGTCTGATGACACTGGAAAAGAGACCATCCTGCAGGAATCTGCGATGCTCACAAGAGTTCAAGTATCTTGACCAGAATCGAAGAGGTGCAGAGGAGCGATCTGATTTTTATTTGGTTTGAATAGTTTTCTGTACCAGATATCTGCCATGATGTCCTCTTCAAAGAAGAGAGGGCTGCACCAGGATATCTAGGCTGAGTGTAAATAGTATGGAACTTTTCAGGGTCATGCACCAGGTTGAGCAGTTCTTGAACACTTTGAGCTGAGTATGAAGGCTCACTTTCAAATGATTAGTTGTCATCCACACAGGGAACATGTACACATGAAGTATGCTTTAAGGCTTTCAGCAATAAACACACGTACGTACGTTGATGGTCAGTGGTGTGAAGAAGAGACAGTGTAGATTAGTAGGACGTGACACAGTTTTGCGGTACGACGCAGCAGGGCCTGGCACGAGGCCTGAGGGACAGAGCTCTGATTCATGGAGGGAACGGGGCCTCTGCTCTCAGCCGAGCTGCAGTAATTGCTGTCTCGTCTCACGCATCGGTGCGGCCCTCAAACAGACAGCCTGAAGTGGGGGCCCCGCGTTATTCCAGAGCGGCCGAGGGGAAGATGATGGTTAATTTAAGGGTTGCGCTTCTGTCGTCTCCTCTTCCCTTGCTTAGTCCTTTCCAGAAGACTCTTGGAGCTTCCAAGAAACGAGACTACACACAGCAACCTGATCACACCGGTTTCCAAATGAACTACAAACAGCGTCGTTTTATTTTTCTTTGAAATGATTTCTGGGAAAGCAGCACTCATGCACTCCGTAAGGTCCTGTTATTTTAGTTGACATGTTGGCCTTAAAATGACCCTAGTTTGTTTGAGATTACATTTATGAGACACATGTTTCTAAATACTCCTCAGAAATAACAATTTGTCAGTTCTTAAAAAATATAAAATCCTCAGGAAGCTGTTAGGTTGTACTTGCCATTCATTTATTTTGCAAGGTTTGTTTACTTCAAGTATGCTTGGTAATATATATATATTTTTTTTTTTAACAATTCCAGGAAACAAACAATAGCATTCACTCTCAAATTAGGAATGAGATAAAACATTTAAAAAATGTGAACAATTATGAAGTGGTATGCTGCACACCCCCACACCAGAGGCTATGGCCATCTTCCACCACAGAATGAAGGCCCACCTCTACGAACTGTACCACAGCTCTAGCACTTTTTGCTAGCACTAACACTTGATTAGAAACTTCTTTTTCTTTTTCACCCTATATGTTAGTACAGTAGGATGTAATAAATAACAATGAACCCACACTGGAGGGAATCTAAAGATGCACTGTGGTAGTGGGGCACTTTATTTAAAGGGGAACTCCACTGCAAAACATTTAACACATTTAACAGATCAAGGCGTCATTTATTAATGTCTGTACAGAGATATCGACAGAGAAAGTTGCACATTTTAGGAATTCTGGGTAGTTGCCATTTCAACTGTAAACAGTATGTGCTAGCTAGCATAGTGGACTTAGATGCTCTTCGTGGCCCTTTTTTGACAAGGATCCACTATCCTTGGATGAGGTGGGGAACATGGATGTTATCCATAGTACTGACACATTAGCAGGGTAGACCAGAGACTGCAGTGAAATCACTGATCGCCAAAACATGTTGGCCAAACCCAATGCTAGATACAGCGACACTACTCAAAAAATAACAAAATGTGTAGGCCTACTACTGTTAATTATATTGTAGGCTAGCATGCTTCACTGTGTTTTATTCAACATTTTAATCAAACAGACTCAAGTTGGCTAATGTTAGCTACTTGCGTTTTGCTACTGCTGAAATGCTATGCTTGGTAATGATATAACAATACTTTGCCATTGCTATGCTCCAGCATCATATTACAACCACGATGTCATCTACCGTACACACATTATAGAGGCACATGTGGACTACCATCAACATATTACTGCCAGTAATAGATTATACATAAGTGCACATTTTTGTCTTTTGCAGTCAGTAAACATAAACATAAATCAATCTATTATCAACTGCATTTGAAGAATACTTAAGAATCTCAATACTTTAAGCCTGCATGCAAGGGAAATTTAATTCTACAAGAACAGCACGGTATGGCGATTTCAGAACATTAAATTTCCATCCGTAAATACAGTACCCACCCGTGCCTACAATAAATGTTGGGCTATTTATCTGTAGGCTGTCCTTTGATGGCTACTCAAGCATCAGATGTATGTAGTTTAAAAAGAACACAGAGACTTACCAAACAGTTTACTAAAAACATTTAAGTTGATGCTTGCATTAGAAGGACATATGCAAATTGAGGTAACTGACCCAAACCTTGTAGACAGTGTACCTGTGAAGTGGCTAAAACCCTACATTGAAAACATTTTGTTTTTTGCAGTAGAACTGGTAATACTGCAAATTGATTTCTCAGGTCCACATAGGCTACTTCTGTCTTTAATTGCACTAAAATGACAAATCATTCAGGTTGTTTCGCTGTTGGTGCATTGCTAAGAAAAGCAACAAAAACGGCAATAAATGAACAAGAAAGAGACAAGCAATATTCTTGTCAGATGATTTACTGAAATGCATAGATGCGGAGAATATCTGTATCAGCTCTCTTATGAAGGAATGCCAACCATACACTTCTCCTTGACTGGCTTAGTACCCGTCTCCTGTTCTCCATTCTCTCTCACCTCCGATATTGTATAAAAATGCCTGTTCTTGCTGTATTTATTATGATAATCAAATATTGAACAAGGCATGACCATGCCTGATATAACTTGCTGAGTCTGCTGTATAAATCACAGTTATAAGTCACAGTAGTTCTGTTAAACCCATGCAATTTGCCCCACTGAAGTGGCATTTTCTTTTTATAAGGACTTTAGCAGTAAAATCGACTGAACAAAACACATAAACCTAGATTTTTCTTTCTTTAGTGGCTAGCTTGCTAGCGAGTAGTGTTATCCTCTCTCCAACCAAGTAGAAAGGTCCAGCCCATACATTTTTATTCAGTAGAAGTGGCAACCTGTGACTAGCCTTGTTTGACGCCCTCCCATGGACTGTAAGTACCCGCGCCTTGTAGTCTTTAGTAAAGCAGGAACCTGGAGCATGCGCAGTAGTTTGGGGCTATATCTCTCCACTCAGTTTAATCAGGAGGACAGCTACTCTTCAAGTAGAAGTTCATTTTATGGTGAAATTGCCCTTTAAGTAATTAACTTCAGAGAAAGATCCTGGCATGCATGAATGGACTCTCAACCTGGGCATTTTAAGCTCTTGATAGCTATGGCTAGACGTGATGAAACAGCACTGTTCCCAAGATTGAATGCTATTTGCAGCACTTCAATAAATCAAGACTGCCTGATTATGTATCCATATAAAGGAATACCATCCTCATAACTGGAATGCCTTCATCACAGACTCCTGTCTACCAATAACCAATTAAATAGAAATAGTGTGTTACATATTTTACAGCATTTATTGTATTAAAGCGTTGGAAAAAGTTATTGCTAATACAATATGCAAGCTCGGGCCTCCTGAATGTACAGTTGAGGTGCTTGAGTTTAATACAGTTAAGGGCCCTACACATACCAGAGCCAGCTATAGCTGGGGGTTCATGACAGAGAGCAGAACTGGCACAGGACAGCACATATTTCAGAGGACGCTGTAGCACTGTAGGAAGGTAATTACCTGCAATAATCATTACGAATTTGGAAGAAAGTGGGCATTAAAAGAAAACTAATCTCATGCTTGCCCTGAAGGCTATGTTGAGCTGGAAACCAGTGCAGCAATCCACCATCGGTTGTATCCTCTATTGTCAAAGGGGAATGCCTAAGGTGTTCTCTGCAATACGCAGTCTAGCCCTCCCCTTTTCTAACTCCACCCACTCGCATGCCAGAAGGAAGAAAACCTATAGTAGCAGCATGACCTCGACGGGTTTGCCTTTAGTCAGGGGTGTGTCTATCGCTTCAGCTGGATGTTCCTCTATTATCTTGACTGCACATAATCTGCCCTGTTGAAGGACATTTTCATTAAAAGGGGCTAAAAAAACGGTAAGGACTGACTTTTCCTGATCTGATCTTCAGAGAGCAAACTCAAAAGTGAAAGGGAGGTGTCTGTTTGAGCCACACTCTTTCTTCGGGGATGTCTTAATGGATGATTACTTCATGCTTTCCTTAAAAGCTTAGAATTAGGAAATGTGATCACACCCTATTCTGCAAGTTGATAGTTGTTTGATCACATTACAATGACTGTCTTCTCGAGGATTACTTGGTGGACATTTGATGGAAAAAAAAAAGATTTTTGAAGTGTGCTTTTTGCACACTGTTCCAGAAGTTATACTAGGCAGTAGTTCAACATTTCTTCAGTTCTGTGTACAAGACAAAGACACTGTTTGGTACTTAAACCTAGCATTTACTGCACTGAACTCAAAAATGTAATAATTTCAGTAGTTAACATGTATGTATGCTATACACCTTTGTGCGGGCAGGTTTTTACACTTAAACAGGCGCATGTTCATGAATATGTTGTTTGAAGCTGCATATTCAGCCGCATTTGTAGCAGCATCTAACTGTTCACATTAGCATACATTGTTTGCAGTTTTTGCTGGGTTTCTTCAGTCAACATAGTATAATGTAACGTCTTATACACCTTTTTTTTATTATTTCTTGTTGTTCTGAAGTATCACAAAGAAAATTGCTGTCTGAAATGCATTTACAGTGTTCATTCAAAAGTTTATTTGGCCTCTTGACGGTTTAGATGCATTATAATATAGCATTGTAGAAACACAAGTAGGGTGTTCCTGTATATTATTCTTCCATATAAGTGTCTTGCATTGGTAGATTGCTAGATCACTTCTGAGGAAACTTGTTAGATGATCAGTTTCACTAAGTAAGCCTTTCACTTTAAAACAATCGCTCTAACTCTGTCACTGTCTCTCTCTCTCTCATTCCCTCTCTCACCCTCGCTCTCTCTTGCTCTTTAATGAATAAAAGCATGTGACATTGTGACAGATTGTAAAGACTGCTTGTGTTGTTTCTGCGGGACAGAAAAAGACTTGTTTGTGACCCACTTCATTCCTGGTACTTATAGCTGTGAAACACACTTCCAGACCCAAAAAACAGCAAACAATGCCAAATGTGCTGATTACAAGGGCTGCATTTCTGGTGGGTTTTTAAATTTTTATTTTATCAGTTATTTTTTTTCTCATATGGTTGTATAAGGTTAAACCTTACCCTCTCACAAATTATGTTATTTCTCACAATGGTGAAACAAGACCAATGGCTTTTTTATCCTTGTGGCTGCAGTGATGGTGGAAAGTCAAACACTGTTACACCAAACAGAGGCCCTAATGTTGTGCATGCAAGCTTGTGACTTTGGCGGAAAATAGTGTGGTTTTATTGAGTTAGCTGAAATATTTAGGACCAGGAAGAATGCGTACGCTTGTGAAAGCATAATAACACATTTTTATCCTCAGCTCCCCCTTATTTCCTTTAGCAGATTTTGAATACTGTGATTCATTCATTTATTTATATAATTACTCTGGTCCAGCATCTTTATAGAAAATGGCTTTTGAAACAAAATAATTACAAGAAAGCTGTTAATGTGAGGGGTTGCCAGATGGTTCATTCAGTTAAGGCACCATGCTGTGGTGCATGGATGTGCCTCACGGCCTTGCATCAAATCCGGACCCTGCCAGTGCCAAATATGGTTCTAGGTCTCGCTAGATAACGATGAGCACAGATCCCTAACCGACGAAACCAATTGGTGATAGTGCCACCCAGAGTATGGGAGGGTTCGGTCGATTAGGGATCTGTGTTCATCGCTATCAAACGACCTCTGCTGAGCGATCAGGCGCCTGTGGACTCCATGTGAAAGCAGCATATAAAAGGTCTTCCTCCAATTCCACTCTGTGCAAGCTTAGCTGTAGTCTTGGATTGGAGATGCACAGCCCCAGGAGTCCATTTTTTAAATTAAAAAAATGTGAAAATGTCACCTGACCTTCGGAGCTTACTTACACTAACCGTTCATCATGGAGCTGAGTGTTAAGGAAAAACAGATAAGACACAAGATTTTCAAATAATAAAAAAAGGAATCTGTGCAAAAGGCTCACTTGCGCTTAAATGAAAAATTTCTGAAGTATGGCAACTCACCATTTTATCATTTCACATAGGAAACAGTAGTTTTTTAAGCATTGCAGCCAAGTCTACTGAGCTTCAGAATGGGTTTATTTATATTTCTAACCAGAAGATCCCTTCATAGAAGTCATGCTAAACATTTTCACACAGCTTTCCAGATTTCCTGTTAAATGCAAAACGTACTGGGACAGTGACACAATTTTTGTTGTTGTGGTTCTGTACTACAACACACTGGATTTGAAATAAAACAATGAATGTGAGGTTAAAGTGCAGACTGTCAGCTTTAATGAGGGTATGCATCATGTCAGGTGATCCGTGTAGGAATTACACCCCTTTTTCCAACGGCGCTGTGGGCTATGCATGACATATTGTGGTCACTCAATCACTCACTCACGGACGACCTTTGAGGTGCGTTTTGTAGGAAGCATGCGCAGGTGGTGCTTCGTTTAGTAGGATGCGTGCCAGCTAAAATGTGTCCGCGGAAGTGAGTTGCACTGTGGGTGTGGATGGTTCTGTGCTTGTTATACATAGTCCCTCCATTGTAATACCCTCAAACTAAAGCGAGCAGTCTGCACTTCAGCCTCATATTCATTGTTTTATTTCAACACCAATTTGCTAGAGCACTGAGGCAAAACAACAAAAATTGTGTCACTGTCCCACTAAATGTAAATGTGCCTAAAACTATGTAAACACATTTCTGTGATGAGTCTGAGCTTGCCTGGCAGAGCCAGCAAATGTGAAGGGTGATCATAGAAGCCTTTGAGTCGCATGCTAAATCTCTATAATACCACAGAATATAGTGCTAAAATTTCTAGATTAACAAAAAATAAAAGTAAACTCAGTGTCAGTAAAAGAAAGGTCTGTTTGTAGGCTTCATTAATATAATTAATTAAGCTGCATCAGGTTTTCACAGTCCCACATCAAGACATTAAACTAAAAAAGTTATACTTTAAGGCTTTACACAAGTTACAAAATGTACTTTAATTTACATCATATTATGAATAATGGCAACTAAAGACTAGTGGCAGTATGCTTATAGTGAATGAATTGGGCTTGTGAATGAATGTTGCAGTGGGCTACTGGCATTGTTGCTGGGATTCAATCAACTTTGTCCTTAAATCTGACTAACAATTAAGTGCAAGAAGTAGGCTATTTTTCTATTCACAAACAGAGTTTTGCAAGCTCAGAAATAGCTAAAACTAACTTGCCAAACTGAATTTGTGAAGAAAAAGTGTAATGTTTGTGTTAACTTGTAAGACAAAGTTAAGGACAAATGTCAGTTTAATATAAGCCAGTATCTTTAGGCATTTTGCAAAACTGAACTGCTTCATCCAGCTGCATAAATGGGTAAAAGTTGAAAGAAATTTAATAAAGTCCTCTTGGATAAGGCCGTCTTTCAGGTTAAGGAATACTTTTGTAATAACATTAATATATTTTCCATAAAAAACAATGACCAGGCATAAAGAAACCAGAGTCAAGGGCTATGCAGGTTATCAGCACATTATTGGGGTGCATACATTACTGAATTGTGTCCTGAGACTAAAATAGCTAATGTGATTTGAATATAGCTGTATGTAATATACTGGGTACCACTGTATGCATTATTTTACTGATTTTGTTATATCCTTTGTGCAAATACATTTTTTTTTTCTTTTTGTCTTAATCTCAAGAACCATACATTCTGCTACAGTATGATGAAACCTACAATACATGGAACATTCAAATAAAGTCAAATAATATTCATAAATAATATTTTCACGTTTTGTTTTGTTTGGTCATCCAAGACACTTGTATTTGGCAAAAAAAAAAAAAATTTTCTGGTGGGTCTCAGGGGAAATTTTGGAGGACACATTTAAAATCAATAAAAACCCATCCACAGGGTTAATCTATCCTAATTTAAAAATGTATTATCCCCCATTTTAATTTCATTCAAATATTTTAATTGTCAAGTCTTATTTTTAGGCCCGTCTCCTTGCTGAAACATTCTTTGTCAATTGGAGAGAGTGCAGATAGTCATTTGTTCCAGAGCATATGCAGCCAAGCACTGCTGCTTCAGTCCACCAGTATGCTTTTCAGAGGATTCATTACATTACATTACATTACAAGCATTTAGCAGACGCTCCTATCCAGAGCACAATTTTTTACATAGCATTTACATTGTATCCAATTACACAGATGGATATATACTGAAACAATGCAGGTTAAGTACCTTGCTCAAGGGTACAATGGCAGTGTCCTAGTAGGGAATCGAACCTGCGACCTTTAGGTTACAAGACCAACTAACCAAAACCTTACCCATTATACCGCACTGCCACCGACCCACACACCGCCGGTGCAGGCAGACTAGAGACCCCAGATCGCCCAGAGGAGAGGAGCCTTTATTGTCCTATTGTATCCCCTAAGTGTTTGAACATAGCCTGGCTTGATAGCAGCCAGCCCTGTTGAAGCTAAACCTTACTCATAATGAACCTTACCATGAGAGTGAAGTAGTCACCACAAAGTTTCTACAAGCACACTATGCCACACTCAAAGAAAATTCCAGAAGAGATGATCAAAACATTGTTTAAACAACATCAATGTTCATCCTGCATTTGCTAAAAAAGCACCTGGATGATCCCAAGACCTATTTGGAATAACGTTTTATGGAAAGATGAGTCAAAAGTGTTTTTGACTTTCTGGACAACGCAGATCCCATTTTGTCTGGTGTAAACCAAATACAGCTTTTCAGGGCAAGAACAGTTAGGCATGGTAGTGGTAGTGTGATGGTGTGGGGATGCTTTGCTGCCTCAGTACCTGGACGACTTGCCATTGAAGGAACCATGAATTCTGCCCTGTACCAGAAAATTCTTAAGGAGAATGTCTGGACAGCTGTCTGTACGCTGAAGCATCAATTGGGTATTGCGGCAAGACAATGACCCAAAACACAAAAGCAAGTCCACATCTGAATGGCAGAAAATAAACAAAATTTAAGTTTTGGAGTGGCCTTGTCAAAGGCCGAACCCAAAAGAGATGCTGTGGCAGGACCTGAAATGAGTAGTTCATGCTTGATAAACCTACCAATTTGTTTGAATTAAAGAAGTTCTGCAAAGAGGTGTGGGCTAAAATTCCTCCACAACAATGTAAAAGACTGATATCAAATTATAGGAAACATTTGGTTGCAGTTATTGCTGCTAAAGGTGGTTCAACCAGTAATAAATTTCAATCGGGCAGTTTATTTTTCGCATGGGTGATAGGGCTGTTTGATAACTTTTTTCATTAAATAAATGAAACAATTTTAACGTGTTTTGTTTTTACTCAGGTCCCCTTTGTCTAAGATTAGATTTTTTCCAAAGATCTGAAACCACTCAGTGCAACAAACATCCAATAACAGAGGAAATCAGGAAGGGGGCAAATACTTTTTCATGGCATTGTACCTGTGAATGGCAAGGATGGACTCAAATCCCACTGTCAAGAAGTATTTGCCATATTCATAGTGAAATTATACCAATGCCTGATTTGAGAATACACAAAGCTTATGATGAGTCATAAAAGATGAATAAGCAATGAATTAAGGACATTATGGTCTTGATGTTTGCAGGTTTCTGTATTTACTTGTATTGTTTCTTATCTAGTCACTATTTAATTTGATTGATATTCCAGTTGAATCTACCCAAATTGAAAGCTGTTTGGTGTTATGATACGTCAGGTGATATTGTAAGATGATCATTTTAAAACCGTTTCTCCCTCTCAATCACTTCTCAATCATGGATCATTGTGGAATGGTCTTTTGGCCTTTGAACGACAGTAAAGAAGGTGAAACTAGCAGTCACTTGCATTCACACACTGTGGCCTCTTAACCCTCATTCAGCCTTTTATTATGGATTGTGAGTTTGTTTGGTCAAATGTACTGCTTCCTGATGCCTGGCAGAATCAGATTTGATTAATATAACTTCACTCATTCATCATACGAGATTGCATTTAACATAAATTTAGTTTTATACTGTGCGCTCTCAAAAAAAAAACATCAGTGCAGCCAAACCAATTAGCTCTGTTCACTCATACTATTCAGGAACATTTTGGTCTGTATAAAACCCTTTAATTACACGCAAATTGCCCTGTAATTAACATAAATACTGCATTTAGACTGTAGACCTCTTCATCTTTCACACCTCAGCGTACAGAGCACCTAGCATGCTTTATGAGTGCTTTTGAATGTCACAGAGAATGGCGGAGAGTATCGTGTTGCATTCGTGCTCCACAAACCTTTCAAACAGCTGCCACCCCGTTAACTTGCTTTTCAGAGTCTTTCATCAAATGTCAGGCTCCATTATATCATATTGTGTATATAATATAGCTGTCCTGTTGAATTTTATTATTAACGAGATAATGAACATCTCAGTGGTTATAAGAAAGATCATTCTTTAGGGATTTAACTATAAAACTCAATCCACTGAAAAGAGGCTTGAGTGATGAATTCAGTAAAATATAGAGGCCCAATGTAGCAAATCAGTCCCAAAACCAATATCCCGCAAA
Source organism: Anguilla anguilla (assembly GCF_013347855.1). Taxonomy (NCBI): domain Eukaryota; kingdom Metazoa; phylum Chordata; class Actinopteri; order Anguilliformes; family Anguillidae; genus Anguilla; species Anguilla anguilla. The sequence goes on along the minus strand of NC_049214.1, from coordinate 21,775,387 downwards.
GTTTTGGAAGAATAGTTTTGAGAAATGATATTTTCCAAATTTGAAACCCTTATGCTGAGTTTTTAAATAATGGTTAATTAACAGTTCATTTCACACTTTATAAAGCTCAAGGGCTATTGGTTTCAAGTCTCTTGGTCAAATAGGGCAGGAGTTATGACGGTGTAAATGTTGCATGTTCAGTAACCTGATATAGTCCCACCATGTGCCCAGTTCACCTGAAAGTTTTATCAAAGTGTGTTCGGATTGCCCTCGGTAAATGTGCAATGTGTTTCATTAGGATCAACCAAGTGATTATGGCTAAACTGAGCAAAGTGGCAGGTGAGTAATTACATTCCAAAATGGTGGCTAATACAGCACATGGCAGCAACCCTTACAGCAGATAAGTTTTGCAAACGTGGGGACTGGTCACGGACCAGCTTTTTACAAATCTCTGCAAAACTTTCATTCATTCCTTGATGGAATTATTGGTCTTGCTCCAGACATTGTCTATTGTCTATTCAATTTCCTGCCAATCAAAAGAGCTATGAAAGAATATGCAACAGAACTCAGGTTTTTTCTTCTTCTTTTTTTAAAAAGGTGGAAAATCCAAATGAGGAATTCTATGGGTCCTAAGAGCAATTTTATTTATTTATTGATTGATTGACTGTGAGAATGGTCTTTTGACATTGGCTACAAGTGCAGGTCAAACTGGGCAAGAGCAATGATCATTATGTGTTTCCCATTCACTTTACTGGTGTAATACCTCCATAAGGCCAACTGACAAATATTTTCATTGACAATACCCCTCTGTCAAGTTTTGTAAAAAAAAAAAAAAAAAAAACACGCCAGTACCAGTAGAACCTGAAGAGTCCTAAATGGATAAACAGATCCAAACTTAGCATTCAGTGGCCTCCAGGTTCCCATGCTACATCTCTGTGTAAATGCGATCTCACACAGAGACACACGGCGCCTAACCTTTCCGCCTGACTGGAGGCGGTGCTGACTACAGGTGTTGGCCAGCCACCCATGGAGCGATTGAGAGTCCCCTGGTGCATACAGTAAATATATGTGGGCAATCCGTAGGGCAATTAAAGGGAGAGCTTCCCATCTGATAACACACACAGTGCACTGGTGGGAGACTCGGCGGACACCAGCGATGACATCATATGAACTTGCAGAGACCATTAAATAGATAGGGATGACCTTGCTATTTTAAAATGCATGCATTTTTCTGGAAAAAAAAATACTAATACATGAGTCAAGCCTAAATTGCACTGTTTAAACCAGTAAATAGAAATGGCGTCACTTTCAGTCTGGGGAGAGGCGAAGCAGAGCTTAAATGAAAGCGTTTGGCAATTTCATCCGAGGCACAGATACATTTCTGCCTCCACCTTTCCCAGTTTCCCCATTTAAAATGCAAGCATTTGCACTGGCATTGGAGGGGTGGTGTTAAGAGGGGTGTGCTTATTTAAATATATTGGAGAAGTGCTAGAGACATGCATTTTAACCAAAATCAAACTTTTGTGTACTCCCCCCAAAATCACATCTAATAGAACTAATGCAGTTAAAAATATGCATGGAAATAGCTTTGCCAATGTTAAGAATTACAATCCTATATTGATAAGAATTGTATATTTACATTTCCACTGCATTGTTTGTTTTAATAGGCTATTCTCAATTTGTAGCAATACTATAACATCCAATGATCATCCATGATCCAATGATGGATGGTTCTTGACTTGTATGTATTATAATAGCAGAACAGGTAAATGAGAACAGACAATTATGAGATAAAATGTACCATATATCCTGGGATATGTTACACAGACATGCCAGTGATGTTCATCTCTTAAAGACATTTAGTCTTAAGTACACATATAGCTATATCTGTGTTTGATCAAATTTTGAAGTGTGACTAGTTTAAGATGTAAGAAAACTACAGCCGACAGACAATGAAGATCACATCCCATAGATGATAAGATCACAGCCCACTGACGATAAAGACCACAGCCCGTAGACGATACGATCACCTATGGGCTGTGATCTTAATTGTCTATGGGCTGTGATCTTTTTGGTCTTCGGGCTGTGATCTTTAGCATCTACGGGCTGTGATCTTTATCGTCTACGAGCTGTGATCTTCATTGTCTATGGGCTGTGATCTTTATCGTCTACGGGCTGTGATCTTTATCGTCTATGGGCTGTGATCTTTATTGCCTACGGGCTGTGATCTTAATTGTCTATGGGCTGTGATCTTTTTGGTATTCGGGCTGTGATCTTTAGCATCTACGGGCTGTGATCTTTATCGTCTATGGGCTGTGATCTTAATTGTCTATGGGCTGTGATCTTTACTGTCTATGGGCTGTGATCTTTACTGTCTATAGGCTGTGATCTTTTTGGTCTATGGGCTGTGATCTTTTTGGTCTACGGGCTGTGATCTTTAGCATCTACGGGCTGTGATCTTTATCGTCTATGGGCTGTGATCTTTACTGTCTATGGGCTGTGATCTTTTTGGTCTACGGGCTGTGATCTTTAGTGTCTATGGGCTATCTTTCTCGCTGGCAGGAATGAGGCAGCATAAGCACTAGAGTGTTGGATGGACAGGAAGTGCATGTGAGGGAGGGAGGGGGAGTGTACCACCCATTACCACTGCCACTGTGAGATCCGAGTAGCAAGTGCGTGAAGTATGGTACAGTATCACTGATACAAAAAATCATTCTGCCACTGTATACCTCCATTTGTCTGTGCAACTCAATGAGGGCTATTTAAAGAAACTGTGAAATGTTTGCCTGTATCACATACAGTTTTTCTTTAGACAGTACTCCATCATCAGTTATGATATTTTCAGGGTTAGAGAGTAGCACTTCTGAAATAGGGGCCATTAGGCACAGTAGGCATTTCAGCCCTTTCTTGTCATCTCCCAAGATGTCACAAGTATCCAGATGTAATTACAATTTTCTGTTACCTCAGATCCACGTGCGACAACATTTCAATATTATGCTCTTAAAGCCAAGCCCTGCAAGCCTCAGATACACGCTTGTATTGTACTTGGCAGAATTCAGTAATGTCCAGATTCTGATAACTCACTGCCCACTTCAGAGACACATTTGCCTCCTCTCTCACTGATTCCTGAGCGTTTACAGTGCATGATGATGTTATGTAACTGTGTGTGTGTTTGTGTATGCATGCATGTGAGCATTGGTATGTGTGGGGATAAGTAGGCAACAAGATCCAAGGAAACTATGGCAGTGATTAATTTTTCTTGACTCCAGGACTGTTAGGGTAGATGGTTATTGATGTTGATTACTGATCATTAGACTGCTGCTTCAGCAAAAGGACAAAATATGTACAATATATGAATACATTTTTTATATTAATACAGTATTTTCATCCCTCGTTTTTTTTTTTTGGAAAAAAAGTGGTTGGTTTCAGCTAAAACAATTGCTGAAATGTTTTATTTTATCATACCTTAAATACAATATTTAATAGGCAGCAAGTAGCTTTTATTTAATAATTCTGCAATTGTTTTTTGACAGTTTTGTCATAGTTGATTTGCTTTGAGAGAGACTTGTTCCATTTTAATTTGAACAGATTTTTATGAAGGGAACAGAAGAATCTTTGTCAACCCCAAACATTTTGTTAAAATGTAGGCCCCGGGAGAAATGGATTGCAAATTAGGTTTTGGAAATGGAAGTGCTCTAGTATTCAATTATACATTCTAAACTGTACAAAAATTTAAGTGAACAATTTTGTTTCAAGCACTGCTGTAGTCAGATCTTCTCTGATTGTTTCATTTTTAGTTTTATTTTTTTATTTTGGGGACTGGGGACTGTTCAGTTATGGTCAGCGTGTGCGTTTTACCAAATTGCTCAACTATAGTATGGGGTACACAACAATTTTGAATAATTTCTTTTTTTTTACTTTAACATGGTAAATTCTTTTTCAGCCAATCCTTTAGAATAAGTATGAGGTACATAAACATTTCTGCATTGACTGGCCTTGGGGGAAGAGTATTTACAGAGGCGTTTAATCCTGTGTATTACTGTATCTGAAATGATTGATGGAGAAATATAGCTGAAATATTGTCACCAGGCCATTGTAGCTGTGTAGATGAACAGCCTCACAGCAACCTTCCCAACAGCTCTCCAGGTACTGATTTAGAGTTGGGAGATTTATAGCCTCTTTCATTCATGACATCAGCAACTGCAGGAACAAGGTTTTGCATTGGTTTTGTGCTTTTAGAAACCACTTAGATACAATAATGAGAGGTGCTAGAATGTCAGTGACAGCCTGTGTATGCTTGATTTATGTAGTGGAAGAAAGTGCTCAACTCAAGATGGAAGCGACACGAGACCCTTGGGTTATTCTTGAGTCATGGTTTCAAAGCTGAGACACGCTTCCTGTGGATCGTTGCGTAACTCATCAAACTGCATTGCTGCAAATGAAACATAGATTTACGTGCATCTCCTCAAGTGAATGGCAAGGAAACGGAAGTAGTGGCTCCGTGCTTTATACATTTCAGAACAGGTGTGGTATTTATTCAAATATGTCTGAAAAAGTACTTTGGCCTGAGTGCTCTTTCTGCTATTCTTTCACTTTAAATACTTGTGTTTTAAATACTTTCATGTTATAAGCAGTGTTTGTTTTCTTTAGGTCTATATGTTTTTTAAATGGAGCAAATGGAGTATCATAACTATACTGTAACAGTTTGGTTGTTCAGAAACTTGCAAAATAGTCTTATAAAAGCAACTTTAAAAAAATTGTAATCCATATTGTGAAACGTGATATGTCCTTAAAAAAACTGTGATATGATATTTTGGCCATATTGCCCACCACTACTTACAAAAACATTTATACGCTATAAATACCAATTTTTCATGTTCAAAATTAGAATTCATTGTCATGTACTGTAGCTCAGATCCACTGCTCACAAAACATTTCAGTAAGCAGCAAATGACTCTGGTTTTTAACATGTGAATACATATTGTATTCATCTGTATAGTAGTACAACACATTAATGGCACATTGGGATGACAGCACAGTGAACTATATTTATGAACCCAATTTTTCCAAACTGTTGTTCTGAAAATGGAGGGCAAGCGCTTGAAAAGGGCAACATGGCTGTATAGTCAGTGGAAGGATATAGAGGAAAGGTCAGACCTCTGCATTTTAGTAGACAGTAGAACCAACGTGGCTTCTGGGAAATTAATTATTTTCTTAGACAATTTTAAATGTAGCTTTTATATGCAGCTCCTTTTTACACATACAGCTACATTTACACACACAGTACCATATCAGATTAAATAAACAGAAATTAGAGAAATAATCTATTTGTTTTCCCATTTTATGTTTTATTACACATGACCGTTTAAACTGCATTAGTAATGGGTACAATCCCTCAGTGTGATTTTATTGCCTTTACTGGTTTCCCTGTAGACTGCTGTGTTTCTTTCTGATAACTCCATTCTAATTGCCTAGCAGCATCATGATGCTTTACAAAGACATTTTTACTTTAAACCTTTTCTCGATGACTGGCTCTCTGAAATGATAACCAACTCAATTAGGTCAAAATGGCACCAGAGCACCAGAGATCATTTACAGTACACTCATTTACAGATTCCCCCCAAGATCTGCTATTCCTCCAAAGTCTTACCCCCAAAAGTACCGTCAGGACTGCTTGTGTTTTGTGACTGCAGTGAAACGGTGTCACACTGAAAGAGGCTAAAGTGCACGTGAATGGTAATGGAAGGAAAGCTCAAAAGGGGGGCGTGTTCCAAATGTTCTGAGAACTTGGAGGCACTGGCAGAGGAATGAACCAGCTTACTGGAACGTATGCTGAATTTTGCAGTGCGTGTGCTGTTATTATTCAGTCACCTCGTGAAGTAATAAATAAACACATTGATATTCCACCTTTTTCTAAACTGTGCATCTTGGATGGGATACAGTTGGCTTACAGTGTAAACTGTTCCGAGATCCCATTATATTATGAACATTTAATCGTGGGGATTTAATATCAGTGAGGAGTTCTTATGCACATTTTTTGTACATGCTGCTTCCATAAAATAAGCAGTGGCATGCAAGTGGGACAGTGTCTTCGGGCAACAAAAAAAAAAAAAGTCTTGCTAAAAAGATGATTCTCTATGTCTAGCCTAAGTCCTAAATCTGTATGCTTCTGTAACGATGAAGCATCAATATCCCTCACCCTCTTTCTTTTTCATCTCACATTTTCACCTACTGAAAAACCATGCGTATTTAATGAGCCTGAATGTTTAATGCTTATGGGTATTATAACATGGCTTTGTTTTTCATTACGTAACAACCCTACTCCTCCAGCCATTAAGCTGCAGATAGTTCCCCCGTTGGGCTCAGGGAAATATTACAGTACATCTTAAAAGCCCTGCCCCAATGGAATTGAGGTCTACGAGCTGCGACTGGCAGAGTGCGTCTGGAGACCTTCACGTTGCTTCAGTTAGAGCCCCCCCGCCCCTACAGTCTGTGTGGCTTACAGTTGCCCTAAGATACAGCATGTGAGCGCTGGTGCAGCGTCGCATGAGAACAGTTTGTGTGTTTTAGCGGCTGCGCTGAAGGAATTTGAGTCGCATGATCTTGTCTAAATATAACGCATATTGCCACACATCCAGGACAAACGACGCATACATCAGGCCCTGGCTGCTGAAATCATCTGCTCGCCTTTATGATAAGAATTCTTTATGAAATTTCCTGTGCTTTATTATTATTATTATTTATTTATTTTTTACATACAGCCCAAATATGAGCTCTTATTGAGAAACACTTCCCCTAACAGGAAATTCAATGTTTCTCGCAAATGTATAATTATGTTAGTCTTGTAATTTGCCTTATTAGTAGCAATGTACAAATACACACAAATCATGAAATCAATGTCGAAATGTCACATTCTAATTTCTGCTGCCTGGCTACATTACAAGCCTGTAAGCCAAAGGCTGGTGTCATAGCAGTGAACTGTGCACAGCTTTGCCTTCTGTGAGTGCTTGTGTAGTGAGACCCTCCTGACTGCTCATGCGGAAACAGGGCTGGATCTTGTGCTGGGATCAGTCTCCCATTCTTCCCCTTCTCCCTCCTGCCCAATCCTTCACTCCCCACAATTCCGCTTCCTGGCCTCTGTCATAATCTATTCGGCTTCAAATATATGTAGGATTAAAAAAATGTATTTTTTAAAGCAAGTCATGAGACTTTCATTTTCTCTCTGTGTCATTTAGCCCATAGAAGTTTAACTTGGAACAAAGGAGTAACTTTTAGCCGTGTGTCTTCAAAGAAAAAAAGGCTTGTGATTTATCTTTGATGTTTGCTAACAGTACGTGAAGTGCGTGTTAACGATGTATTGGCTCAAGTGAAAGCAGCACTTGCTACTTAATAACTACTCTGGCATTACTACAGTAATGTGCACAGTACCATAGAAAACTTTTACTTACTTTCAGTTAATACCTAGAGTAATACTAATTTAGCAAGTTAATATTTTGACTTTGGAACAGGGGTTAATCTGAACAGGTGTTTAATCTAAATGAAAATGCTAACAACTTTGGTTAGCACCAGTTCAAAGTTGGCTACCACCAATTCAATTTAACACTTAGTTACCTATCCTTGTGCCACATCAGTAACACTGAAATTATTGTAATCACCATTCAATATGATATTACCGCTCTTTTTTAGTTCTCTATGCTGACTGTTAAAACAACCTTAATAGCAGAGTCGATATTCAAGATATAGCATGGCTATATAGAATGTGCTTAACATCATGGTGGAAAATACAATAAGGTGGTCTTCATGGGTCAGTTAATTGCACTTAGCTGTACATCACAGATGTTCCTGTTTTATTGCAGTTCTGTGGTCTAGGTGTTTACATCACTGGTTTAAACTCCAGCAAAGCACACTGCAGGCAATCCTATAGGTCCATTTTTACAAACCCAGTAAGGTTCACCAGCATTTATTAATCTTTAAAATGTTGTTAAAAGACATAGATCTGAGCCCAGGAGAGAAATAAAGACCTTTCCATCCTGAGTCCCTGAATTTGGCAGACTTGCACAGTTCGTGCCATGTGGTGATTGGCCAGTGTTTTCTTTATTGCAGGTTCTGCGCAGTCAGCACTATGACTGATGGTGACTATGATTATCTCATCAAGCTCCTCGCTCTGGGGGACTCTGGAGTGGGAAAGACCACCTTCCTCTACAGGTACACCGACAACAAGTTCAACCCCAAGTTCATCACCACAGTGGGAATAGATTTCAGGGAAAAGAGAGTGGTAAGTGTACTTTTCCCTTCACTTTTACATTACATTACATTTATTTGGCAGATGCTTTCATCCAAAGCGACGTACAAAAGTGCATACCAAAGGTCATTGGAACAACTACAAAACACAGGTCCGATAAGGTACAATACTCATTTTTTTACAGTTATTCATAGCCAAGAACACAAAGTCCAGTTCACACAGTGAACATTACTCTGACCTAACCTATGCTAAGTCAAACTAGGGGGCAGTACATGCTACAACATCAGTACGTTGCTAAAGTGTACAGAGGTAGGATCCCAGTTCGGAATGGAACCCACAACCCCAGTTCCCTAACCATTATACTGCTCACCCCAGTGGCCTGTTCACACACTTGCCTCTGATTAGAAAGCTGTGGTTGGTATTCATCCCAATCTGTATTTATACATCTATAGCAATGCACGGTACTGTACAGGTTATCACTAAAATAATCATGCAGTATTGAATTCTCTAAGTTAGCCTAGTTACTGTACTCATGACCTATATTTTAACCCATTGGGGGGTAGGTAGAAGACAGACAAAACTCAATTCTACAGTGAACTACAATGCAGAAGACCCATGGAAACAAATGGATTGATTAAGAATCCATTCCCATTCCTAGACACTTAACAGTCCTCCATCAGAGCACACTGAAGCTTGGCTTGGACGCTCGTAAAGAATTACATGCTAGAAACTAGAGGTTTATTTCAGGACATCAGTTCAAGGTTTGCTGGCGGAATGTATACTTTTACGTGTGTAGGGCTCTACAGTAGCCTTCAGTAAGTCACTTTCTCTCACTGTCCTTTTCTTGTTTGAATATTTTTAATACGGTGATTCATGGGCTGTGATTACTTTCCTGTTCTTTCATTTCCTGTGCGTTCAGTAAGAGTGTTAGAGGGCACGCTAATCTCATACCTCGCACCTCAACCACACGCCGCGTGGTGGAGAGAGGGTGATAATGAGAGATCATTTGCATTCCTTTATAACACCAGTCACATGTCCCACTGAGTACATCCTGCACGGTTAGCGTTCAGCGTCATACTCTGCGTCTGTGACATGCTGTCGGCAGGGTAACTGTAGGTTATCGTGTAGGCAGCGCAAGAGGAACACCACACGGGTTACCGCAAATCCCACAAATGTGACACGCGTGTGAAAACCTCATTCCGGTCCGACTGACCCGATTACCTTTCTGAAACCCGTCCTGGTTTAATATTCAGTATTTTCATTTGAGTGTCCCTTCCCGTCAAAAGTAAACAAGACATTTGTGTGGCAATAAAGATAATCAAGTTAATTACTCGGTGCTTATTGCAGTCCTATAGCTTTTCATGCTTTGCAACTCTATTGCTAAATTATCCATTTTATAAAGCCAGTCCAGTGATATTCATTATCAACTTCTTCCATTTACTGAAAATGCTTCTGTATTTATGCTATGCTGATGTTTAAGTCCACAGCACTGTCATATGAATACGTTCTGCTTATAAAAACCAAAATAAAACAAACATGAGAATAAAGACTGTTAGAAAAAACATATGGCAAGATGCAGGTTGTCATTAAAGTTATTATCGTTATGAATATTAATTGTTCATTAAAATAGAGTTCAAGCTTAATTTCAATGGCTATATACTGTTTGAATGGTTTTAGTCAGATATGAATACAGATTTGTAAAACAAGTTAATATATTACAGACTATTATTATGTATTCAAGAGCAATTTTAACAATACTAAAAGCCCACATCTGAACTCAGACAAGGGATTATCAATCTTCTTTGACAAGCAATGCAAGGTTTCTTAATTCAGGAATATTACAAAAAACTTTTTTTTTATAGTAATAACACCTAAAATTTAATCTGAAAACCTGCTTTGTAGCAAGTCGTGTATAGGTTTCACTAAATGTCCACAGCTTATCGTTTAAATATCTGTGCAAAGAGACTGGTGTTGGTGTTGGAGTTGATGTTTCTTTCCATCTCCGGGGTCATTCAGGTATACACGGCAACCAACTCCAATGGGACCACAGGGAAGACCTTCAAAGTGCACCTTCAGCTCTGGGACACGGCGGGGCAGGAGAGGTAGGTACCGCCCCCCCTGGCCGGATCATAACGTGACACGCAGAGGTCAAGAGGGTTCACACCATCGTGTAACTGCCATCATGAGTTACTTTCTGTTTGGAGGTCCTTATAGGAAGTTTTGACTACTGAATTCTAAGTCTGTTAATTGCCAGTTATTCAAACTTTTCAGTGAAAATAGACTTATTTATCATCTTGCTTCTCATGATTAAGGTTTGTTGGTACGCTTAAATATCTATTATTTTTTCCAGAATGACTTGGTAATAACTGTCGTATGACCTTTGTTAAAGACATTAATGGTAGCAGGACCCGCCACTGTAACTAGTGTTTGAAGTCATTCAGTTGCGCATTATCCCAACTGAGCTCAGGATTTGCACACAGGCCAAGTGTCTCTGCCGTGCAAAAATGGGAGGATGCAAAAACAATTGTAAAACAGGCCTCTGTGAAGGAGTTCAAACACTATGCAGCCATTTCACCCTCACTCCACTGAGACTCAAATGAGACTCAAATGAGCCATTCCCTTTCCCGTCATTTCCATACACACCCACACAAATTACAGTAGTTACAGTAACTGACTTGTATATCCGCACAATAATCCCCGTTTAATGAATTCAGAAATTACCCATATCTTTTTGCACGGCCAGGTTACTTGGCACAGTGGGTTTTACCATATTACTGTGGTTAGGCCGCTGTACTGTTCTGTGGAATTGCGCTGTGTCAGCACAGAACAGCGCCGTTTCATGAGACAGCTGATTTCCATGTCTTCCAGATTCAGGAGCCTCACTACAGCCTTCTTCAGAGATGCCATGGGCTTCCTGCTCATGTTCGATCTCACCAGTCAACAAAGCTTTCTGAATGTCAGGAACTGGATGAGTAAGTCACACAACACGATAAGTCCAGGGTTAAAACACGGCATTTGATCAACTGTAAATAGCTCATGTCGAACATGGCGCCACACTTTTTGTTTTCTGCTTTCCAACCCCTTTCTGCCCGAATTGGATTGCTCAGTCCAGTTCATGCTGCAGCACTCATCGCAAGCTTCCATTGCGGACTCATGAGACAAGCATGCACTATCCTCCAAGGCATAATGTCACCTGCTTCTTTACACACTGCAGTTGTGCTTGCACAAACATGAGGTGGAGGAAGACGTATGCTACTCAAACGGTGAACTGTGACAGCCTGATTGGCCAGGGTCCCTTGTGCACGATAAGACATGGCAGAGATGCTAGCAGCAGCGGTGCATTGCCCAGCAGGGTTGCTGGCCACAGTTGGCAGTAGTTTAATAACAAAAAAGAACAATTAGCCTAGACTGTGGACAGGAATGTAAATATTAACTTTATGAAACCTGCTGCTTCAAATGGGAAGCCACTAGCTTCAAAAACCTTTTTGTGAATATTGTGCCTTCACTGTCATTGTTTCAAACACCCAGATTAATCACATCTTCTTTGTAAATTTCAGGTCAGCTCCAGGCCAACGCTTACTGTGAAAATCCAGACATAGTACTAGTTGGCAATAAGGCAGACCTGGCTGATCAAAGAGAAGTGCAAGAGAAGCAAGCGAAGGAGCTAGCAGACAAGTATGGGTAAGTGGGACCTTATAAAACTATGAATACTACATCCATCAAACTAGGCACACTTGTCATTTCCCATTGAAATTGTGACTAGTTGTTAAAAATAACGCTTTGTTTAAAAGTTGAATGGCAGTTTCCACAGCAACAGTAACAATGACAATGTCAAGAGAAGTCTGTACTGATACCAAAAAAAAAACCCCAGTTTAGCAGAGAACTGTTTTTATTATGTATTTATTTTTACAATGCAGCACCAAGGTGTACATGACAATTTATAGTGACATGAAATTGTTTTCTAAATTTCATGCACATTTTGTGAATGATTTTGTTACAACAGGTCACGTGATTGGTTTGGATTCAGAGTTCTGACCAAGAACTCCGAAATTTGTAGAGGACCAATGTGTGTGGAGCATGTAACCTACCACAAAACAAACGAAACCTGAATAATCCAAACGGAGAAACTTACCCCAGACGTAGGAAGCAGTCCTTTAACCCACAACGGTCCAGTCTCCAAAGCGTTTTCCAAGGCCTGGCGTTTTCCTCCTTGTCTCCATTAATTTTGGAGCAGTTCCTTTAAATTTCGTTTAAGCGACAAATAACCTACACGTGAAAGGTACGCGCAGTCGTAGGTAGAACGTGAACTAGCTATACAACAAAATCACGAGTAAAGTGAGAAGGAGAAGAGATTGCTCCACCGTCATTTCTTACAGCAGGGAATGGCAAACTGGCGTCTTTTAGTAGTCTGATGCATTGAAACTTCAGCTTCCACAATATGTTTCTTGAAACGACGAAGCTCATTAGCCAAACTGTTAACGACGCATCAGTCCTTTACACTTTCAAAAACAGCTGGAAGCCGGGTTTCTACAAAAGCGCGTTAACATACGGACCATTTAAAAAGCCGTTTGTGCTTGTAGTCTATTGTAGCCTACATTATCCTCTTTCTCTTTACAATACGCGCTCTCTAGAACTTCTCCTCCTCGGAGCGATCACACCTTAATCTTCAATTTATTTATTTTTCGATTATTTATTATTGGCGCCCAACACGATCCAGGTCATATCCGATTCTCACCTTAATTTTGAACGTCCAGTTAATCCCATCTCAGCTGCGTTTATGACCGAACCCCACTGCAGGGGAGACACGTGGATGTGCGTGTTGTGTCAGGACATTCGCAACGCTGTTCTAAGTAAGAGACGAATTGTAAACACCATAAACGTCATATTTTAGCATAATAATAATTATAAGAAAACATGTCACAAAGAGGAGCAAAGAAGGCTATACTAACTAAATTCACTTTCCACTATTCAGTCAATAATCAGGAAGTTAATCATTTGCTGACTGCATTTGCATCCTTGGAAATAGCACCATAGAAGTATGTACTGGAAAATTAATACTGAAAATGAGAAAAGAGCTGCCACCCACCTGGTGAAATAAGGGGAAAACTTTCTGTCTTCTCATTTTTGTCAGGATCCCTTACTTTGAGACGAGTGCAGCCACGGGTTCGGAAGTGGACAAGGCCGTGATCACACTTCTAGATCTGGTGATGAAGCGCATGGAGCAGTGTGTGGACAAGCCCACCCAGGATGCCCCCAACGGGGACGGCGCCAGCAAACTGGCGGCTCCCCCTTCCAACGAGAAAAAGTGTGCATGCTAGGCCAAATCTTCTCCCGCCTCTCCCAAACCTTACCCCCCCCCCACCCCCACCACCCTGGCAGGGCCCCCACCTCATGGATGAACACATACGCAGAGATACACTCCACTCACAACACAAGTAGATGTTAGACAACAGAGGCATGACAAGTGAAACAGGAAAGTCTAAAAGATTCCGGTACTCCTTCTTGGTACTCCTGGGCCCTTATTTGAGTCACTGTATTTAAGAGTATTTATGATGGCCATTGTGCTGCCATTTTCCACAAAAGCCCTCCTGATTCACTGCCTATTAACCCACATTAATCTGCTAAACTGTAGATTTTCCCTCTATGACTTGAAAATATTGCCTTGTTAATTTACACCCTACCATTTGAGAAAAAATGCACCTGCTGTTATGCAGAAGTGCTCATTTCTCAAGAATGCGTTACTATACGATCTCAAATATGGCCAAAATTGTTTTTAGCATTTGTTCTTATGTGAACCACTAGGGAACCCAGTATTGCTTGGAATGAGATGAAACGTCATATAATCAAAAAAACAAACATTTCTCACTATGATATACTGAAGATCGTGTGAATATGCTTCAAAAGCTGGTTTGTATTTAAAAGGTCCTTGAATATTTGTGAATAAGAGTCATTTTTAATCAATGGCTGGGCAGTAATTTATCCTTCAATTCCTTAGTGTTAAAGACACCAAGAGACGTTCCCAACATTCCATCTGTTTCATATTCTATAATGGAGTGAGCCTCTGTGTCTGCTACTGTTTAAGGAGAGAGTGACAGGGTATCATTGCAAGGCAATGATTTGTCCTTAAATTTCCTAATGTAAAAGCTGCCAAGAGACTTAATATAGGCTTTCCCAGCATTCCTTATGTTTCATATATTATAATGGAGTGAACCTCTGTGTGTATGTCACTGCTTAAGGGGACATTGCCGAATCAGTGAACCTCTTTAGCTCTAGCTGCCTAGATTAATAACTGATAACTGCTGTTTTTGTGCCAAAACTCATCCTATTTTTATTACAGTTAGTTCAGCAGTGTCTGCCTTTGTACACGGGGCCTTTGCTGTATCATAGCAACCAACATAGCATGGAGATATTGCACACATTTTTCTCCAGTACTGCAAGTATTACAGAATCACACACCTCAGTCCTGCATACATTCTTGTGTACTGTAATACTCCTCCACCTCATGGTATTCCTGAATGTAACCATGGATACGTTTTCCTGTCACATGCATTGGTTTCGTAAAGCTATGGTATTCTTTTGAGACGTTTAAATTACGCGAAGGTGTTGAAGACAAAACAAACGACAGTTCTGACAAATGTTCTCCTCTGAAAAGAAAAAGGTGTTCAAGTGTAATCTTTGTGCTATAATTGGGTGAAGTGGGAATTGTGTGTGAAACCAATCATGTAAGAACATGTAACACGATTTTTAAAGATCAAGTTTTGTGATGTACTGTAAGTTTACAGTAGTAGCAAAGTTTGTGCAATTTTCTTTTAAAAGTATTCCTGTTGAGGTTGCCCATGATTTGTAACTGTATGTGTTTGAACAGATAATTTCTCAGTCTTTAAGGATTTTACCAGTAAAACACTGAATATTCTGTGTTTGCATGTCAAGAAGATGATAACACCAGTATTTTTCTACTTTAGATACTATTTTACAATAATTAAGGCCTCCAGTTTGGGACATTAATGTCTCCAAATGGGTTTTTGATTTTCAGTAAACTGTACACAATATACAGTAGTATTAGTTACATAGTCTACAAATATATAAGAAAATATCTGATTGAAACTTCTTCCCCATACCATGAGCATTCACTTGTCAAATTCCACCTCATTTGTGTTTTATGACTACTGCTATTGAAGGATTAGCTTCCTTTTTTCTTATTATATGAAACCAGAATTGCCATTAAAAATAGTAATTGATTAATGACCCTAGTAGGTGTATGAATATCCAAGGTCTCCAGATCTTTGAGAACTAATGTATTATTCATTTTCTCTTCTCTTAGAACAGAATTAAAAATAAATGTTTTGGACTGTATGCATATCCTATAGGCATCTGAATGTGCTGAGATCTGGCCTGGTATCATCCATATACAGTATGACTAGTGGAGAAAAGCCTTTATTTGTTGTGCATTAATATGTAATAATGCCTGCATTTATGATATTATAAACAAAAGCAATTGCGTATAGCCAGTACAATATAGTCTATAGTCTTAATATGCTGTACAGAATGAATTGAGACAGAATTCATGTAAAGCACATTTTAGGTTAGCATTATCCGTTGTTGAATTTTTAATCTAATTATTAATAACAGTTATTTAATCTAGAATGCATATCAAAAATTGTCATTACAGAAAGAGAATGACTAAATATGGTATATTTATACACCATCACAAAACATTAAACAACCTTCTACAGTTAGGGCATGAATGGTAACGGTTGTGCCTCCAGGTTACAGCATACACCGTTTTGAGAAACTGAAGAGCAATCAGAAAACAGCACAGAGATTCATAGTATAGGTCATTGTAATTGTCCGAGAACACCGTTCTGTGCTCACAAATGCACAGAGTAAGTGCAGACATGGCCACTTGTGAAGTATGAAGTGGGAAGACTGTAGAGCTTTTGAAATAGTTCTTATCTGGTATGGGTCCACGAAATCCTCCCTTTACAGTGAGAGCATTATATCCCAGTAAATATTTTTGTGGTGAAAAGTCAGTGAAATTCCATCTAGGCATTCAGGTGAAAACCTGGTTATAGTTGTTTGAAAAGTGTAAGTTTTCTTGCTGACTAGAACATAGCTAGGCTACATCCAGGAAAGACGTGAGCTTTATTGGGGTTAACCTAGTTTGTTTATGTCAAAATATTTCTCAACCCTAGATTTCCACCCCTTTAGATGTCTGTAGTCTGGCTTTTGCTCACTGGGATAGTTCTGCTTCCTGACATCCTCCATGGAGGCAAATGCCTGTTTGCTGCTGTCTCAAACACATGTCCTTTAACGTACAATTTCCCTAATTAATAAGGACTGCCGTGAGACTACAAGGCGGTGAAAAATGTCAAAGCCTGCTACCAAAAGCACCACGTGGTGACATGTTTGCACACCCTGGAACATTAGCGTTGTTTCGGTACACAAGCGTTCGTTTCAAGCCTCATCTCTGTGCATCCGGCCACATGAGGGCCATGGGATTCAAAGCTGACATTCTTTGTGAAAGGTTTTATTCACATCAGCCGCAACGGCGCGCAGTCAGAAAGGTGGAAGATTCCGGCCTGGAATTGCATGTCTTCTTAGTCAAGCATAGGAAATACCTTTAAATATGACAATCTCTGGACCAAATTTGAGACTTTTTCTCACCAATTCGTGCTTTTGTAGTCCTCCTCTCCCTCATTCCATTGTCCATTTGGAAATTAAGAAATGGGCACTTTCTGTACTGACTGCCAACAATGACAAGAAGGTTAATATCACTAGATCTCTGTGGACAACCAAGTCTTAGAGTACTCACAAACCGCTCACATTTTTACTGTATCATTGCATAGCATGTGGATTTATTTTTCGAATTGTAACTTTGAGCAAACTGATTACACGATTTAAGAAAACAAAAGGTCTACAGTTTGCTTACTGTTGTTTGAACCTGTCATTTTTGAAAGTTTACATTGTCTGGAGGATTTCCTCTTTGCTGTTGCGTGCCTGTAATGCTCTTTGACCAATAATATCCTGTATAATCCTTTGTATAGGTTGTGAACAATTAAAAATATTAATGCAGAAAAATACTAAGCAAAACTATATATATATACATATATATAGAGAAGATACATAGACATAGATATATGTAACTAAATATCGAGTTTGAATTGGTATCTTGAAGAGCATTATTTTTAAAAATGTTCCATATGTACTGGAAAAAAAAAGAAAACATGCTTTAAGTATTGACATGCCTGCAATTTCTTAAGTGTGTGCACTAATTATATTTTGCCAGGTTGTTAAATATTTCAATGCACCATTAGCATGACCAACCTGGGAGTGAGCTTTGAAATAGTCAGTGTTATGATATCTGTGGGTCTTATCAGTGTGTCCCCTTGAAAAGTCCAGTCTGTCTCTGTTTCTCCCTGGAACTGCTAAAACTGAAATTGACTGTAAGGTGAGCGGAACAGAAAATTACTAATGCGGTTAGCTCAATCTCATTTACTTGATTGAATGATGTTTTGTGGCAAATGTCAGCTTTTCCCTCTTGTTTTTGTTTTAGAGGCTGTTTTGTGAGATTATTTAGTTTGATGTAGGTTTATCTAGATCCAGGATTTTTTTATTTATTTTTTAGGTGACACACTAAAATAATTTCTTTTTAAAAACTCAAAGTTTTAAACACCACATGGTGCTTTATCAATTGGAGCCTTTGCTGTGTCTACTATTTACAGTTTTAAATACTTTAAATGTTTATTCTCAGGTCACAAGGTGACAGATCATTGGAAGTATGCATGATTTTATGGATATGCAGTGTTGTAAAACTCACTAAATGAGTTGGAAGTTAGAGTTTATCTGAGAATATTCTGTAATAGCTGTCTTCAAGTGATGACATCTAACTTATGGGGTAATTCTTATTTGTGAAAAGTGTGATGTCATAAAGAACAGCCCTTGAAATCTTACCGTGCGTTCTCAAGTTCTGTTGATAAGCACATCTCTGATATGACAGATTTCCCAGTCTTTGGAGGCCTTATTAGAGTGGTTAATAATTATAATTTGTAACTAATCACAATAAGCGGCCCCTACATGTCCTTCATAAAAGTATTTAAATATTATACATTTTTGTAAGGAGTAAGCTCTTTCTAAAGTGCAACATGTCCCTGAAAGTCCCTGTTTGTGCTTAAACTGAAATTGATGAAGACCCACTCCTATGTGGTATAAACTGCATATTTAAAAGCAAGGTGATGGATGGCTGATGGATGTCTGTACTATAGGGTTGAATTCAAATTGATCTCTGGCAGACAGTCTGCCTGTGACATCAACACAACTGATGTTCACTCTTGAGGACAGATATTTTGAAATTAAAGGTCACAGGTTCCTAAAGGCCACAGGTTTGATTCCCAGGTTCGACACTGCCATTGTACCCTTGAGCAAGGTACTTAACCTGTTTTTCTTCAGTGTCTTCATATATCCAGCTGTATAAATGGATGCAATGTAAATTCTATGTAAAAAAAGTTGTGTAAGTCACTCTGGATAAGAGCATGTGGTAAATGCCTGTAATGTAATCCAAAGAAGCTAATGAAGATTGCTAATGCAATGTTAAAAACATGGTTTGGAAGCATTCTGGAGAGCTTTGGTATTCAAACTTTGACATTTTGAGTTTTCAAAAAAGAAAAAAGAGATTTGGGGCAGACCAAAGGGGAAAAGGTCAAACTGTTCAGGATGTGATTACTTGACCATTTTATCTCTGCTTGTATTTTTCATGTCTTTAG
Source organism: Anguilla anguilla (assembly GCF_013347855.1). Taxonomy (NCBI): domain Eukaryota; kingdom Metazoa; phylum Chordata; class Actinopteri; order Anguilliformes; family Anguillidae; genus Anguilla; species Anguilla anguilla. The sequence continues at coordinate 21,756,406 of NC_049214.1, read as the reverse complement.
AAGAAAGCCCCATTGTGTTAAAAAAAAAAAACAGATTGGACTTTGTTGTAGTTCTACTGTGCAAGGTGCTCAAGAAATGGCGACAAGTCAAACTTTTAGATGTCTGCAGTATGTAAGCAGAAGTGTGTTAAAGTCATTGAAGGCAAAGATGTCTTTTAAACAAATTATTATGATCATTAAAAATAAAAACAGTAATATAGTTTCATTTGTAAGTCTTTTTCAAGAACACCTGGATTTTTTGCAGTGAATGACTGTGTATCCCAGACCCCTGGAAGTCATATAAATACTGATTGCCATTAAATTGTATTTATTGTATGGTATTTATTGTAGTTGTCTTTCTTTGTACCTTGTTAATATTCAAAAAAAGGAAAAAAAAAAGAATTCATATTACAGTTTTGTTCCCTTTATTGTTTTTGTTTTCCCAGCACAGTGAACATAGACGAGCATAGCGTAGCAGTATAGACTTGCCACACATACTGTAAAAGTTGTCACTTTGCCAGGTTGTCAATCTTGATTAGAAACAAACATTAACATTTAAATGAGGGTGTTGTATAATCCCTTAGGGCACTTGTGCAGGAGGTGGTTTTGCATGAGTTTACTGCAGTTTAATTAGCCAATACACATTAGACGGACATAGTTGCTGCTGCCATTGTTTTGCATTGCAAAATTCAATGAAACTTATTTTCTCATGTCTAGTTTTAGGGAAATATTCCCATTCACCCAAATAAAGGCCGTTTCTACATTTAAGGAGATGAGATGCTACAGAGTGGGGTTGGAGAAATGTGGACAAAAAATGTAAATAGATGCTTAAGGGTGAAATTTTTTTAATTGTTTGTAGAATTAATTGTTGGCAGTAATAGTGTCAGTACATTTGCCAACATCTTTCTGGTAGTGTTAAGCAGAAAGATCAGGTGATATTAGCTACATTCAAAGGGTGGCTTATTGCCTTGAAATATTGAAGTAATGCAGGTCTGATAAAATCAAATGGGATGAAATGTGATCAGAAAAGAAAAAGCAGACAGTGGCAGTGCAAGCTGGGCTAGTAATTATATTGAAAAATCCAGAAGGAAACCAGGTCAGGTGATTTTCAACATTCCAACTATTCCTTTAAGACTAGCAGATTCCTCAAGGTAGGTTTATAAAAACAGTGGATGAAGTAGGAATATTACAGTTTGTAAATTAATATTCTACTGACTCAGTCCCTAACCCATTATGAGGTTTAGAGGATAGAAAACTGATACAGTATAATGATGAGACTAACCCCCATTCTTCACAAACCCCAGTAATAAGCTATTCAGCTTTGGAATGATGCAAATGGAAGGCCTGCAACTTTCTAGTCATCTCATTCTGTTCAGCGAATGAGGTTTTATTATTTTATGCCACCATGTCCCTCCCTAATCAGTGGACAGCTTTATTTAAGCATGATACACTTTTGTATTCACAAAAAATCAGCTTTACAATTGGATGGTCATATTTATAAACATCTGCTCCCTTTCCAGCCTCTCACATTGAATCCTATCCCCCACCCTCCCTCACCTCCCATTACTATTGGTAAGCTATTACTACTGGTAAGTAGGACTTCAGCTTCAAGTATTTTCTATAAACATTCGAGGAGGGAGAGCTGGCATACTTCTGGGGTGGGAGAGCCGGCATATTGTTTTTCCAGTTTGAGAATCCGATCAGTAGAGGCCTTTTGGAGCACTTATTCCAATGCGTTGTGCAAGACGTAATGTGTCCCCATAGATATTCATTCAATGCCTCCCAGACAATGGTGTTCATGACCACAGGTGACACAGCGAAATCTAATAAAACTATAATCAGCTCAGCATGAATTTCACGAAGTCCTCATCAGACAGTTAAAATGTACCAGACTGCCAGTGTCTTCTTTGTATTCTTTCAGAAGAGAAAGACATTTCTAAAGCAAGTAGAGTATGATCTGAAATTACTGTGTTAGGCAGTAGTCCATTCATGAAAAAGGTATGATCCATCCATCATCTAACCCACTTATTCCTGGCCAGGGTGAAGGGGGAGCTGGAGCCTGTCCCAGCATACATTGCGAGAGGCAGAAATACAATCCTTTGCAGGGCACACACATATTGAAAGGGGCACTCAAACCAACAGGCAATTTAGAGTCTCCGATTAGACTAAACTGGGACCTTCATGTTGTGAGGCGACAGTGCTACCCACTGCACAATCATGCCACCCGAAAAGTGTGGTGTACATGTGTTACTTTTGTTTAATTTTGCCACATGCCAAATTCCAGCCAATTTTTCCCAGCTCCAATAACAATATATAACAATAAATAAGTTGGTAACGCCCTTCATAACAAAGTAATAGTACCCTCAAATGTAATCTGCATAACATACACTGTAACCATCAAATCCATTGATCATATGTGCAAAAGCTAGCCAGCTGAAACAACCTGTATTCTGTAATACATTTTATAACTTAAATACCATGCATACATGCAAGGAATCACTGTACACACTCTTCCTGAATTACCCTGTCTATACTACACATTCCCCATTTGAGTACCTCATGTGATGTGCAGGTGCACAATATAGTCAATTTCATTCTTTATTTGTTGGTCTGGGCAAAATCAACTGAGACCAGCCTTGTCATCAACGTGAAATACTATTTTCCACGGAATCAGACACTTGGCATAATGTCCTATCTGAATGTCCAAACACACTGTTATGTATGCCACAATGTTGTCACAACTGGATGCATTAATCCAGAGCTGTTTGCCTCATGAAATTTTTTTACTGTTTTCCACACAATGAGATTTATACAGCTGGTGATTAGCCACCATTTCCAAAAATGCAAAAAAAGAAGCTCCATATTGGATTGGACTCTCCAAGACTTCAGTCATGATTGTAGAAGCCCATCTGCCTTTACGCAGCGAGACACGCGCACTAGTCTGAGAGTATTATCGATTTTAGACAACTTTTCTCCTGAACGGAGTCCATTTTATTTTCGTTTTCTGTGCCTCCTCCTCAGAGCTGTGCTGTTCATCACCGGCCTACATGCTGAGACAGGAATGCTCTGCGCCTGAATCTTAATATGTCATTAATGTGCAGCTCCCCTTGTCTGACTGGCTCTTCTGGATCAGGTCACATTTAAGAAGACAAGATGCGTCTTTGGTGTTTAAACAAAGCTAATGGCTTGTGTGTGTGTGCGTACGCGAGTGCGTGCACGCGTGCGGCACCGTGTGTGGGCTGAGATGGACTGACAGCCTCCATCTGGATTTGTGTTCAATTAAATCCATCTCGTTGTCAAGGAGGTCCTTTCCCGCAATATGTTTCAACATGTCACGTACGCCGTTGGACAGATGCACAATCCCTTCTTGTGTCTGTTTTTATTAGCAATTAGTTAGGGAATACAAATAAGAGACAGGAGAGAACCGTTTCCAATTTTACACATATCTATGCAGGTTCTCAGGGACAGATTTTATGTTGAGTATCAGGTGTGTGTGTCCGTGTGTGTGTGTGTGTGTGCGTGAGAGAGAGAGAGAGAGAGAGAGAGAGAGAGAGAGAGAGAGAGAGAGAGAGAGAGAGAGAGAGAGAGAGAGAGAGAGAGAGAGAGAGAGAGAGAGAGAGAGAGAGAGAGAGAGAGAGAGAGAGAGAGAGAGGGAGGTTTGGGTTTTGCCCTTTGGTGATTGCACATGAAACCAACAACAATAAAGGATGCACTTACTAAAATGTCACCGTAAGTGGTATTGGTATTTGGTATTTTCCTTGTAAATGCCCAAATTTCTCTTTTCTTGCCGTATAATGTCTGTACAGAATTAAAAAGGGAATGGCTGGAGTTGAGAGTGCTGAGATGGAGAACAAAAGGTTGGATTACACACTCCACAAATCTGTTGTATTAACCGCAATGTTTAAGCACATCGATAAGACTGCTTTTGGTAAAGTATCTTTCTAAAGCTTTAGATCCCAAATAGGCCAGAAACAGAGGGGAACAACATGACCCGGTCTTGAATCCAACAGCCTGAATCATGCCTGTACACTGCCACCGTGTTACTGCCACTGCCAGAATTGTATTACTTTCACAGGGTCCATAGGTGTCATGGCGTCATATCTGACAGCTGGAGGAATACCACTGTGCCATGTGTTATTTAAAATACATTATTTATTGGTTTTGCACCCTTATCCAGAGTGACTGGCACAGCGTAGATTTCACACATTATTCATTCATACAGCCGGATATGTGCTACAGCAGTTATGAACCTTATGCGAGGTGTCAGAAAAACGGTACAACAGCAGTATCATGCCATGGATCACTGGTTATACTGTCAGGCTAGCTTCCTGTGTCACAGGATCACCCCCACATTAACATCCCTGCATTCCATACCTGTGCTACCTGTTACTTACAGGTACACAATGGAGCACAATGGAGCACAGATGACTAGGACTACTGAAGACTTGTGACATAGAGGAAATTTCACCTTAATATTTGTTCATACTGACTACTTCAAAAGTAGAGAAAGTGGATATTTTCAGATTTTAAAATGATATCATATTGGTTTCCATGTGTTTACTTTATTACCAAGTCTAAATTGCCAGGTTTACGAGTAGAGTATTTTACAAGGAATAGTAAACTAATAATAAATTATAAATCTTGTACCTAAGGTCATAACCAAATGTCTATTGGCAGTTGATGTAATAAAATGTCTATGGAAGTATAAACTATGCATTGTAGCTGGCCACACTCGTCAAATACAGACTATAAATCAGAATTTGACTTTAAATACAACTGTAACTACAGAAGCAAGCTTGTGAGTATATTACTACAGGGAACTTTGACCAATCACATACCCTATGCCAGCTGTTTAACACAAACTTATTCTCCAGAAGGACGTACAGTAGACTGCAGCCACATGATTGCACTCTAAACTACAAATGCACTTTTACTAGATTCTGTTTTTACAGTGTTTAAGTTAAAGCCAAAGGAAGTCGAGCAGAGGAAACAAAATCAACTGCCAATTTGACAGAATTTACATAACTCTCCAAAAAAGAAAAAAAGATATACAGCCCAGCCTACAGATGGCGTTGATGAGATGCTGGCATTCACTTACAAGCTATCTCCTCAGGAGACAGATTTAACTGAATTCAAAAATGCTTTCGGAACAGGATGTGCTATGTTGCTCTTTATGTTCTTCAGTAATTTCTCCAAAAAAGAAGTGTAATTGTTTGAATTTAAAAAAAAAACAATTGCGAGAATAATTGTTGCCATAAAGAGAAAAACATATGCAAGCCTAAATTACATAGGATTGTGTCACTGGGTGGCAACTTTTGCAAATTATAATTATGTAATTCTTCCAAGGAAAAACATTAGACTGACCAATAAGAACCACTAAGGTCTCAAAAAAGAATTTAGATAAAAAAGACTACATTTTTAATGTGTTCAGGAGTCAAACAATTATGGTAAAATATATCACAAGTTGATAAGGTATGTGGCTTACCTACATACTTCAAAGAGTGCGTAAATACAGTTACATTATACCATGATTGTAAAAAGTAAAATAATATTTGTAATAGGCCGTGCAGTCATATTGTGATTCTCACGGAGACACATGCAAGCAGAGTGCTTACTTAAGGTATCATTCCTCTATTTTTGAGGGTGCTTTAGAGATCTCATTTTCCTTCTGAATAAAGAAGTGTATATTCAATTTTCTGCTTGCTCGTATATTAATTATGTAATAACATTAACAAGAGAGGTGTTTTGCATGTTTGCAATGATACTTCAATAGGGAAACTACATATGGAAGCATAAAAATAATGTTCTATGAATGTAAAACTAAAAATAAAAATTCAGGAGGTACTGTTTAAAGGCATAGAAAACCAGCGAAGGGATAGGTATGAAAAAGCAATTGAAGGCAAGTCAGAAGTGACAGGAAAAGAGTAGCACCGGTAAGATCTCTTGGCTTTGCTGGGGATTACCTTGTTTCTTTATGTTAGGGATCAGCCAGGCTTACAAACATACATACTGTCTATACAAATTAGCCCAGCCTCTTGTAGAGAGATTGTGTGTCGCAATGCTGTCTGAGGTGGCGTTAATTTCTCTACTTTAATCTCAGATTACCAGGTAAGCAGTGGCTATGTTTCCTTTATCATGACATAGTGAATGTGCCTTGCACCAGGACCAATTGAATTCACTTTAAGCACGTGTTTGATATTTCAATGTCAAAGTGTCATTGTGCATATTTTTGCTTCACTTACATTTTCCTAAACTTTTGACTATGGAAAATACTCATTAATAGCATCATAACATTAATATAAGTTTTACTTTCATTTTATTGCAAACCGGTTACACAGAATTGAGAGGCAGCATTTTAAAGTCCCATAAATAGATCCATATGGAAATGCATGTATGTGGTCAAAGTAAGCAGTTTGAGTGTTTCAGTGTATCATTCATATATAGAATGAGTAAGAGGGATCTGAAATAGAACTGTGTGGGACTTGGGTGGAATAGGGGTGGATGGAATATGAACAAAAAAACAAATAGAAGCAAAAATAGATGGGTTGATATCTAACGAGAGTGGTTTACAGTGTTAAAGCTTTTTTTGGAATACAATCTATAAATACAGTATGCTACTAGAGATGCACTGATGTCTACTTTAGGCAAACACATGGTAGCCTAACCTTATTTTCCATTGTTGCCGACAAAGGCAACGTTTCACTTATTTTAGGTACAGTATATTGTTTAAGTTTCATTTAGGAAAAAAAAAAAGTTTACTTCAAACAGACTTGGCTCGACCCAATAAGCTGCTTAGAGCCCCATGACTGCCAGGGTGCCCCTAATAATTCTAAACTATATGTATTATTAATCATTTTGGGTTGGGGGGGCCCCCAAATCAAACAGCGCTTAGGTCCCCCCAAAGGCTAGGGCCAGCTTGGGTCTCAAAGTAATAATGTCACACCATAAATAAGAACCTGATGAACAGGTGTTGTTGTACAGTGTGCATCCACTGATTGGAGGGTAAAAGACTGGTGCTTACTTATGCTTAGATAGAACCTCATGTGGGAAGTTGTAGTTTTAATATTGAATACACACCTAGCCTTATTCTGTGGGCCTTGTTACACGTATATAAGCTTCTTGATTGGGAAAGTAGGATTTAGGGATAAGTGTAAGTATGCTTTTTTTAAAAATAATTAGTTGGATTCAAATACAGAACAAAAATTAAATTAAATTTATTTTTAACAAAAAGAACAACCAATTAAGGAATATACTGTATATATAGTTATATATATATATATATATATATATATATATATTTTTTTTTTTTTCATTAAAAGTTCTCTGCAAGAAATCAAAACATACTGCACAGTGCATTAAGAAAGTTTTAATAAGAAAGCTTATTTCACTTCACCAAAAATATTCTAAATAAATAGGTCATAACACCTTAGAAATATAAAAATACCTTGATAAGTCCATGTGGCACATATTCCCATTCCCCCCCCCCCCCCCCCCCCCCCCCCCTCCCCAAATTATCCAGTGTTCGTTCTTGAAATATACATTAACATTCTTGTAAAATTCCTCATTTCATTATTTGGTAAAACTTAAAAAATGCATTGTGCCATTCAAGTCCAGGAAGGTCATCTCAATTCCATATTAATGCTTTATCATTTGACTCCAGAGGCTGAAGGCAAATTGGACTGGATCACCAAGGCTTACAGCAACAATGACAAACCATCACCTCACAGCTCAGAAAAAGCAGGAACAGAAGCATTCTGCCCTCAAGTTCTGGTCCTGGACTTGCACAACCCTGGCCCCACATAATGAGCCAATACGCTCTCTGTGTGACCCATACCTTAATAAAACATAGCCCATTGTATGTTAAGATACAGTATTACTAGTTTTATTTTAACTCATAAAAACAGCTGCACTCTGTCCATATGCCCTGTAACTATTACTGTGCTTAATTTGCCTGCTGGGAGCATTGAAGGAAAGTATGTGATAAATGGCAAGTTTTTTTTCATATGACATTTGTGACTCATCTCAACCCCTTACCACAGCCCTCCTGCAGATCCTGAAGCACCACGGAACCACAATGGTACAGAACCAGGGGTGGGCACCATGACCCCAGACATTGATACAAAGCAGCCGGCATTATTAAATGGCTCCATTCAAGCAGCTACCTTAAGCAGCTATATTAGAACTGCAATAATTATAATTCTCATTTCTCATATAATTGTCCTTTCATGAGCAAAGTATGAGTGCTTTTACTTTTTTCTTTTCTTTTTTGCTTGTGGGAACTGTTCTGAAATACATTTGATTGTCACCATTCACATAGAATATTAACCATTAGATACTACACTAACAATAGGTGTCATTAAGGTAACTAGTATGGTTTATTCAAGGATTCTTAATTTATTATCATGTCAGTTAATTCTTAGAAGAACAATTGTATGAAGTTAATATTTTACTGGGGCCCACACAATACTTGAAAACAGCTTCATAGTTCATAATCATTAATGTATTTTGAATGTCAATGGTCTACTGAATTTCACAAGCTACAGGTATCACAAAAATGCTTTTAAATAGTATGACACAAGAACTATCATAAAAGCATTGACATTTCTGAAGCATTATAAAGTGTTACACAGTACCCCTTCGGGCATTTTGTGGGCTCCCTAATACCCCCAAAGGCCCTGTTTGCAACATGCTATAAAATTATCTTTACATTCAAGGTCCAAGTGCATCCCCACATGATATTAATTTTACTCAGTTTCAAGGCACAGATTCTAATTTGGGTGAATGTTGCTACTGTTCAAATGAAGGCCATTGCACGGTTATTATAACTGCAGCTGTTTAATATCCCTTAGCACCACAATACAAGTGTCTGAGAAAGGCGGTAATGGTTTGTTTATTTGCATGTTTTGATATGCCTTGTAGACCATAAGGCTGGAGTGAGATCCCAATGCTGGCCCATCTGTTAAATATAAATGACAAACTGAATGCTGCTTTACACGCCAGAGGACAGTTTGACCTGTTTCCCAAATCAGATATTTTTCTACATTTGATTATTTGCATAAATGTACAGTTGGGGTTATTTGTGGTATTGAATAGTAGCCCTACACGTTAGTCTTCAACACTTAATGCACAATGGATATTAAAGTTCAAATAAAGGGAATGGCTCTCAGAAAAGCAAACTGAAAGACCACATATTCTAAATCAACATATACAAATACAAAATCACAATCATACCCAGCTAGACACAAAATATCTGCTGCAATGGTACATAGCAAAAAATAGTGTTAGAATTATTTGAAAGTTATCCTGTACAAGTAAATTGTCAGGTTAGAAAGCTTCGTTCGCAAGCTTTGAAAATTCCTTTGAAATTATTTAATACGTTAAATACACCACTTCCTTCCATCAAATGCATCACAATGCAGGGGAATAATGTTACTAGTATACATCTGATGTTAAATGTAAATCTCTTAAAGGCTATGGTAAGCCAAGAGTAAAAGGCTCAACTTGATTAATAGGAACACTAAGCAAGGCTCAAAGTGATGTAAACAAGAAGCTGTAGATGAACACAGATCAAATACTTCGCAGCCTTAAACTTGTTCAGGATCTTATAAGGTGCGGTGCTCAGGTGTCATCCAAGTTTAGCAGATGCGTGGTAAGGGCATGCCTCTTACTGTTCACCAAATCACCAAATCTTCCCTCTGAAAATACATTCATTTAACATGCAATCGATGGCCTTGGACTCTGTGTTCTTCTTCAGGGGAACACCCTGTCGCCTTCAGAAAACATCATTCACCATACAGAGAGTTTCATGACATTAAAATAAGATAAAAATAAGACAGATTTCACCCTCTCCCTGTAGTGCATTTATATATATTGCTGCACTATGTAAGTACTGTGTCAGAGTTTGCACTTCACTGTCTCTTTGGTCTGTTCCACAGTGCATAGATGTGGTTCCAAAGGCCGCCACCAGTGTGGTAGAATTCCACTTTTTAGTCTCTTGTCCATTTTCATTTACTGCAAGTTTCTATGTGACCAACGGAGGCCTTCTTCCAGTACTCCAGAATTCCAGCTCAGTGGTCGATCTGTCCAGGTCAAATCCATGGTGTCCCAAACCACAGAACTGCACCTTTGCAATGCTTTACATTTAAGTCCTATTTAGAAATATTTCTGTAATTTGACATCATCAAAAAAAGCTACTGTACACCATTATATCCACATGATACCCAGACTGAGGCAGTTTAAGAAAGACAATATCCATTATCTGTAAAGTTCAATAGAAAAAAAGCTGTATAACTGACAATACCAAAATATCAATCTCCCTTTTCAATTACATCCAATTACAGGGCACAAGAAAAGATATGTCTGCAAAAAACAAAATAAGCTTATTTCTCAGTAATCATAAAGCCAACCCCAGTGGCTTCAATGAACCTGATTATGTCCCTTAAATACTTGTGAAAATACAACCATTTCAGTGGTGTAACAAGAAAGAGTAATACATGGACAGGCAGGAAATTAACATATTTTTTTCCCATACCCCCTACCTCCTCCATACCAAACTTTATAACCTGATAAAAACTTAGGTCACTCAAAAGACTCAGAATTTTTGTGTAATGTGTTAGCATTTGAAGATCTTGGGCCAGCATATTGCACATGCTCATTGGCTGCTCATGCAGTAGTTTGGCATTGGTACTAAGCCACCGGTCAGTGGAATATGGGTCTGGTTTCCGGATGCCACCGCTCATGATTCGGTTGCCTTAGACAGTGCTGGTCTGGCCCACTGTCACCGGCTCGTCGTCATCACTCAGGTCCAGTCGGAGATTGTCCAGTGTCTGTCTCACCGACAGGGTCTCATTCCGCCTACACACAGAACATGTGTCACTTTCTGTCTGGCTGTGCGCCCTGGCCAAATTTCATTACGGCTGCACAAAACTGGAACACACTGCTGCTGAAAGCCGTCTATCAAATCTTGACTTATTGCATCACCGGAGTTTAGTAAAGCCCCTCAAACCAAAACCAAAATAAAAAAACATGCTTCAGCATTCTCCTGTGACTGAAGCACTTTTACGTGAGTGTGAGTGTGTGTGTGTGTCCGTGCACGTGCGTGTGTGCTTGTGTGCATGTGTCCGTGCACGTGCGTGTGTGCTTGTGTGCGTGTGTGCGTGCATGTGTGTGTGTGTACGTAGACTCACTTCATCTTCAGATGCTGGTCCAGCAGCTGTCTCTGCAGACGGGCGTTGGCCTCCCGCTCCTCGGCCAGCTCCCTCACAGTGTGCCGGTGCTGCGTCTCCTTACGGCTCGCCTCCTCCTCCACCTCATTCAGCTGCCGCTTCAGAGAGCGGATCCGCTGGGCCATCTACAGGCAAGGCACAGGGTTCAGAGGTCACTTTCTCACTCTCACTTTAATTAAATACTGTAATTTCATACAGTTTCCAACTGGAGAAAACAATTAAATGCAGAATCAATTGTTTCCAGCAAGAAAGGAGTGAGAAAAATGGCAACCTACAGTAAGCTCTCTATCTCCACCTTGTGGTGCACGGCTGGTTTTCTTACCAGTTCCTTCTGCTCATTGGCAAGCCTGTGTTCCTCCTCCATCTGCTCTGTCAGCTCACCGATCTTCCTCTCGAGCTTCCCAATGTTGTTTGAAAGCACCATTTTATTCCTGCCAATGTACAGCGCAGCGATTTTACCGTGATTCACAAAAATGGCATTTAACTCAAAACTGCACAGTTTGGGCATGCAGGTATAGTAATGCTAAAAGAGAAAACCATGAATGGGAGGAGAATGACTATTAACTACTAATGGTGGGAGCATGACATGTACAATTAACCATGTTGTTTTACAATGATATAAATGAATTGGCAACTTTTCTGAAAAACTGGCAAAAACTGACCATACAAAGGCATCCAAGGGTGCTGTCTTTAAAATCCTCAATATACATTTTATATCTATTTGGTGATGGAAAATCATTTTTAGTTGCCCAGTTGAAACTTAGAGTCAGAGAAAGTGTATTTTGGAATGATCAAATCCACACCAAGCAGGTTTACTGGTCAGCGTGAGGTGCTCTAAACTAATTCTGGTAGCCTCGAGCATTGTTGAGATGGTGCATTTCTCTCTATTTTTACGAAGCCTTTAAGATTTAAGATTTGGTCAATCCTCACTGACCTCTCCTCAGTCCGGAGGCTGTTCTCCAGCTCCTTGGCCTTGTTCTCAGCCCTGGTAATGACATCTTCCTGGACCCTGGTGCTCTGGAGCTCCTGCACCTCCACACGCAGGTCTCGGATCTGTAACACAGCACGAACAGGATGCTCCATCAGAACTCAACACAACCATTACACATCCCACATGACACCTTTGCCAGCAGTAGTTGGCAAAAACTGTTCACATTAACTTTCTTTTAAATCTCAGGCTGTGACTCATACATTTGCCACATATACAACATTGATTATACTGTACTGTATATCTGAAGCAGATGGTATCATGGACAAAATGTAATCTTGAGGACAAAATAAGGTCTATTATTTATTTTAACGCAATGCATGGGGATATGTGTTCTGCAAGCAAGCAACTGGGATGTTAACAGTATGTTACATTAATAACATCAATTCTCAATTATTGTTTTTTGGCATTCCTCAAGTGATCAGTGAGTCACAAAGTTACAGTTATCACTATGCCAGGAGTGTAAAAACAGAAAAAACTGTTCTTTCTAAATGATATATGGCGGCTCCAGCCTGACAGTTACTGGATCTGAAATATTGAAAAATGCGAATCCATTTTCAATATATACCAGGATGGGTGTAATTATTCAATGTATTAAATTACACACTCAGACGTAAAATATGCAGATATAGGAGGTTCTAAATCCGTACTTATCAGTATCTACATGTGGTTGACCTTCGGTAGGAAGCGTACCTGTCTCTCCAGGACAGCCTTCTCACAGTCCTGCTGCTCTGTCAAGTCTTTCATCTGTAACAGCTTCAGCTGCAGTTGTTCAGTCTATAAAGCATATAGACACAGTCAGGATAAGGGTAGTAAAATAATAAGCCATGTTTCCCAGAGATATGCCTGTGTATAGCTACTGACTGAGGCTTCAGATGAACAGAATTTACATTAGCGAGAAAAGGACAATGGCTACGTTTGTGAATTTGTGATATGATTTTATTACAGCTCACATGACCAGGCTTATTTAAATTACTTTTGGAAGCTTGCTTCTCCAAAATGGCTCATTTCTCTCCCTTTGAATTTAACGTCTCAAAATGAGGTGATCCGGATGTCCAGATGATGTGCTCTTTTGAAAGCCTCCATTTTGTTTGTTTTTTTGAGTTTACTAAATGCTTGGGGCTCTCCAGTGTATTATGAGTGATGTTTTTGTACGTAGTGGAGCTGCTGGGGGAGGCGGGGTGGGACTCGCTCACCTGCTCAATGGCCCTCTTGTGCTTGCTCGCCCACCTCTGCTCGTTGTCGTGCATTTCTTCCAGGTCGCTCTCCAGGTCGATCATCCTTTCCTGTTACACAAACAGCACGGTGGGACACCTGTGCACCGCTCTTACAGTAACTTAGGCATGTCGACAATGTTTCAGAGGGCTCAGTGTCATCTCTTTACAGAAAGAAACTTGCGGTATTCTTTCCATATGAACCATATTTGTCCAAGAATATATCATTTTTTCAAGAGTAACATTTTATATGGGTGTCAGTTTTTCTACTAAGGGGTTTGTCTACAAAGTGTTTTAAAGTGATTTACTTGTTATTTGTGATTTTTTATAAATGTAGGGTCATGTACTGGGGTTTAGTCCATGAACACTTTCCCTTCCATTGGTATGAATGTGGCCTCTGGTTTGTCTCGCTGTAGAGACACTTTCCCTTCCATTGGTATGAATGTGGCCTCTGGTTTTGTCTCCCTGTGGAGAGCAGGTGGCGGGGGCAGTACCTGGGCTTGTTTGAGCTGCTTCACCAGGTCGTCTTTGGACTGGCCCATGGTCTGCATCTCCATGCGGAGGTCCTCCAGCGTCCTCTCGGCCTGCTTGCACTGAAGCTGCGCACGCTCCCTCAGCTGGATCTCCTCCTCCAGAGTACGCTCCTTATCAAACAGCTTCCCAGAGACCTGCACACACACAGACAGGGATAGCACCTTGCTGAACAGAAATTCTTATATTTTTTATTTCCCCCACCTAAATTGTGCAAACTTATACATCTGCTCATCAACTGCAGTAATTTAGGATGGGTAGGAATCAAGAATACAACAGCAGCACCCCACCCCTCATTTGACACCACACCCTTCTGTTTAGTAATCCAGTTCCTCAGCCATTATTCTAGAGTGGTGTCTGTCCCAGTAATGATGTGCGCGGCCACAATGGGAACACTGTGGGAAGTGGGGGTGATCGCGTACCTCTCCCTGCAGCCTGTTGACGGTCTCCCGAAGCTTCTGAGTCTCCACGTTCTTCTCCAGCAGAGTCTCCTCCAGCTCCTCCACCCTGGACACCAAGTCATGCTTCAGTTTCTCTTGCAGGTTCATCTCGGATGTCGCCTGGTTGGAAATCTGCATGGCCTCCGATAGCTGTCAGACACATGGCACTGTCACACACAGGAACTCTCTCTCTCCACAGGTGGACAGTTAGGTAGCATAGATGTCCTCCTACAGTAAAAAGGCCTAAATACTTTTCTACAGTAGGGAGGTGGGCATCCAGTTGCCTCTCTTCAAGTGTAACATACCGACTAATTAAGCTGCTTCGACTTCTTGAATTTACATTTTTGGTTGATTTCAGGACTGGGAATACATAATCAAGTTGAACTTAATTTAATTTTCATTTTGAGGTCACCGCTTCGTGAAACGAGGCATTTCTGTCTGGCTAAATCTGTAGTTAAACCAAATTAAATCTATTAATTAACTATTGCCCCTGTGTAAGTAAACAAAAATAAGACTCTTCAAAGGAAATATTTCTCATTGCAAAAACACTGCAATAAGAATGCACCAGACTCATTTCCATGAGTGTTTTCTGAAGATATTGCATTGCACTGCCCCAAATTGTCTCACATTGCTCCAATTTCATTGATTTAGTCAATATTTTTTTCTTAAAATGGCAAAACATTTGGAAACACTTTAGAAAAAGTTTACACTAATTGACATGTACTAATGCATTCATTAATGTGAATTAATTAACTAATGCACATGCAAAGCACAAACCACAGTATAAACTTAGCAACTCTATTATTGTGTATAAGGATAGCACAATACAACAGCAGTTACATTTTTAATGCTTTGTTAATGAATCAGTTAATGAGTTGGTCATGTGGGTCCATTAAAAGGTTTTAACCCCTTTTATCTAATAAATTAAAGGCTCTACCAATCTGTCTATTACTACTGTTAATGGTTCTTAATGTTGGGATCTGATTTCCCCTATGACAATGTGTATCACCCCCTGTGCACTTACACTAACTAATCACTGTGTTTTCAATTATGTGTGTGCACATTGAACCGTTGTCGATTGCTCATATATATATTTTGTTGTTATGAATGTGTATGTTGTGTTTATGAAAATGAAAACAATTTACTGTCGCTCTGATTTCTAACTGTGGACCTTGGTGCGAGAGTTCTGGACAATGACACTCATTGTATTCATTTACGCACACCCAGACTGGCAATAGAGAG
The DNA here is from genome assembly GCF_013347855.1 of Anguilla anguilla. Taxonomy (NCBI): domain Eukaryota; kingdom Metazoa; phylum Chordata; class Actinopteri; order Anguilliformes; family Anguillidae; genus Anguilla; species Anguilla anguilla. The sequence continues at coordinate 21,740,787 of NC_049214.1, read as the reverse complement.
AGATAAACAACAATTAACAATCTATCTTCATCCGGATAGCATGAATGCTAACAAACAAATGCACACCTATGCGTGGCTTTAAACACCCACTCCACTAATAACAGCACATCATTGCTACCTCATTGTATTGTGCTCATTGGATTATATTTGCAGCTCTATTAACAACGCCCTCTCTTCTCGCACCTCTCCCCCCAGCTTCATTCTTATGAATCGGCCATTAAGAGCCCCCTTGTGCCCAGGCTGTTTCTGCACCCTATCTGCCACCCCTCATCAAGGCCCTGAACAGGAAGGGTGGGAGTACAGGAGATACTAGGTGCAGCTGTCCAGTGAAGAAGATCAGAACTAGCAAGGTGTTTTAAATACAAAATGACAGCGAAGTACTAAGCATAATCGCCTGACAACGTGATGTGTAACAAACCACTGTTATCCTGACCAACCAGATTTACAGACTTCATATAAAAAAGTCTGATTGAGATAATTAGCATCTTGAGCAGAACATTGATTCTCTGACATTTCTGTCTTCTCCCTAGCTCCCAAATCTCTGTGGCTACAGCCTTGGCTCTCTCTCCCCTTCCTCCTTCCAGTTCCTCACTCAGTACTTTAGTTAATGAGTCGTGCATGTCAGTTAATGCATAATTCATTCAAATTAATACATACCTTATTCTAAGGCATTACCATTTTATTGGATTAAAATGAGATGCTTTAGACCAACAATAATCTTAAAATGGGAAAGTACAACTTTAATGCAGGTGAGGGGTGTGAATATTTAACAGTACTATAAACCTTTTAAAGTATCAGCTGAACAGGATCAGGACACTTTAGATTCATTTGATTTTATGATGTAATGAACACACAAATCTGTATACGTACCTCTAACTCCAGGCGTGCCACGGTGTTGGTCAGGTCTGCTGTTTTCTTGTCCCGGATCTCTTGGTCTATACTCTGCTGCTCTAGCTCCCGTTCTGCAAGCCATAGCTTTTCGGAAAGCATCTGAATATGCTCCGTCTGTTTCTCCAAAGCATCCTGCAAGGAAGAAGGCCTGCCATTATCACCAGCATTCCTGATCACCGAGCAAAATGTCACCAATCGCATGCATGCAGACTAGGGATCTGCCTGTGGTCAGCCTCTGCACTAGACCATCACCGCTTGGTCAGCTTGCTGAGCTGTACTTCGTGGGAACCATTTTAAGTCGGAGCAGATGACCTCTGTCACCAGAGTAGATAATGCTGTTGATCCAAAATACATTGATCACTGTACCTCAGAATCCCGTATTTTGATCTGTAGAGACTGCTGCAGGTAGTTGAAGGCGTATTCCTGAGTGTTGGCTTCCACCATCACCTCTCTGGCTTCTTTCATCTCTGCCTGTGACACAACAAGAGCGCAAAGTTCACATGGTGTATGTAGTCAGAGACACTACCGTGGGAGAAGGCTGGAAAGACGGTTGAGTTGTCTGTTACATGTAGCCTATTTTGGGACTGGGGTCTTTGGGGTTAGATTTTGGATATAGGGATTTTTGTACCATGGCACCTCAATGTTTCCATAAACCTGTTTTGCTTTAATTAATTTTAGCCAGAAATACAGCACCATCATAATGATGCACTATTTACTGTAATTAGAGAAATGACATTTATGGTGGGACTATGGCCAGTGACCTAATGGACTATAATAGTCTATAGTGATTCATAAAAGATCTTAAGCCGAATAATAAAAAATAAAAAATAAAACAATTTATTGATATTTTTCTATGTTAAAGTATTTAAAGCAACGGTTGGAATTCTTCTTGGATGCATTTGCTTTTACATAGAAGACTGTCTTCTGACCAGCCCTGTAATTTCACCATGTACTGCTGGCAGGGCCTACCTCTACATAATCAGCTGGATTTTAATGTGTATCTACTGATGTACCAGAGCCATTACGATCTGCAGAACTGAATGAGAGGTTGTTTCCTGTGAAATGCAGCAGAGGGAGAGAGCACAATGCCACACCTCCAGCTGTCTGAGGTGGTCGGTCTTCATCTGGATCTCTCTCTGCAGCTCCACCATAGTCTCCCTCGTTCTCTTCATCTCTATCTGCAGCTGGGCGTTGGTGCGCAGCAGGTCCTCGTTGTTCACCAGCAGGTTCCTCATCTCGAAGCGGATCTGGTTTCTCTCCTTCTCCATCTCAACGCTCTCTGCCTCCAGGAACTGGTTCCTCTGTGTGCAGAAGGGCATAGGAAATGTGATCAAAACAAAGACCAAAACTTAACTTCCAAATCTGCCGATTTCAACAGACTGGATTTCATCAGACAGATCTACTACAGTTATTGAATGTTGAATGTTGTGTTGTTCTTGAAGTTGCACAGAATACCCAGAGTTTAAATTAAACAACCTCTCGCAACTAAACAATTAAAGAGCCTAATCAAACCTCATAAAAGAAGTATTTTACTGAAATGCTTTGAAATGGGCAATACTTAATTTGATTCTGATTACACTGACAGTATCTGCAGGTAAATGTGAGAATGTTCTTTGAAGCTCAGACCTTCTGACAGGCATCCAGCTGCTTGGTGAGCTCCTCAATGAAGTCCCGCCTGTTGGGAACACCTGGCCGCATGACCTGAACATTGGGCGCGACCTGGAAGAGCGGGAAACAGATCATACAACAGCACTGTTGAGAGAGCAGGAAAGCATGCTTGTGATATGCTGGTCTCCAAATTGAACTAACCAAACAAAGAATGACCACAAGCACAGGCAGTACTGTACACTGCATTACATTACATTACAAGCATTTAGCATACACTCTTATTCAGAGCGACTTACACAACTTTTACACAGCATTTTACATTGTATACATTTAGATATATACTGAAGCAATGCAGTATATATCCAGCTCAAGGGTACAACGGCAGTGTCCTACCCGGGAATCGAACCTATGACCGTGCTTCACTGCCTCTCGACAGGTAAGGCCTCACCTCACGCCTTCGCAGGGTATCGTAGGCGGAGAAGCGCTGGCGGGGGGCGCCGGCCCCGGGGGTGTGCACCGGGCTGCTGCTCCTGCTGCTGTAGTAAAGGTTGATCTCAGACGTGGCTGGAGAAAGGACATCCTAGAACGAAAAAGGTCAAGGGTGTCTTCTCTATATTTTTGAACTGACACATGCGCAAGCTGAAAGTCTAAAAGACACTGACTGTGACTGACACTGACTCTCGAAATGTGTATGGACTGTATGTATATCTGCCCAATGCACACATTTACTACAAGCTGCAATGATGCCTAATGGTGTAAGGACATAAGATACCTTTTCACAAGAAAACTACGTGCCTAGTGTACCACATCAGCTACTATTCAAAATCCATGATTGATTCTCTCGGGGGTGATCATTAAAAACAGACTGGAATGAAACGATTAAGTGAAAAACATTCAAGCAGGCATTACCTTAAACTCTGACACTCTGTGACTGGGGTTAAAATCAATGGTTGAGTTTGTGTAGGGACTGTTGAACACTCTGGGTGGACTGTCAAAACCACCCACCTGAAACAAAGAAACAAGCATTTCATATTTCCTGTCCAAAGGTATAATGCATGCAGCATTTTATACTTTATTTATACAAGCGACATATTTAAGCATAAATGCAAAATGAAGTGCTGTCAAACAGACTGCACACAAATTCAAAGCACTACATAAATGCATAGTCTGAGGCAGCTGAGTTATGGAGCTCTGAATTTGCCACATTAAGGCAGTTCAGTTGTCAGAAAAAAAATGGCCATGGAGGTTTTTGACCCATTTGAATATTGGGCCTACACTCCACATACTCTCTGAGGGTAATTATAGCTGTGTGATAACCTGGTCACCTCTAGGTCCCCGTGCTCCCGCACTCACCCGGTCCGACATGGTGTCCCAATCCCGCGATGCCAGAGACTCCAGGGAGCCGCGGTAGTTTGTCCCAGATCTGGAGCTGTTGCTCTCCCAGCGGGAGGTCCTGGACCCGTTCTCTCCCGTCGGTCCGTCCGTATCCCGGGAACCGTTCGCCATCACATCGGAGCTGAGGAACAGCTGATATTTGGGGTTCTGGCTGGGTTTGGGGGTTGATGGCGTGTCCAAAAAGGGACTTTCTGGCTGCTTGCTGGCATCAAAGCTTGATTCCTAGAGGATTATAACACATCAAATAGGATATTAGTTCCATAACTAGAGCAATACCATACCAACAGTGCTGAATGGTGTCTTTTGATCATGCCGTATGTTGCACTGGGAGAAATTTCCAATGCGAAAAACAGCAGGTGAACCACACTGAACACGACGTGTGGCGGCACATGCCGTGCCAAACAGGAATAGTCAGAGACACAGTATAGACACACAGCAGGCACATAGCAACCTGCAAATTATCATTCATGCAGAAATCTCGATGAACACCTTTTGCAGGGCTTGTGCAGGTCATCAGACCAAGCGAGATGTGAAAATCAAACACTCACATTCAAAATTCACACCCCTGAATTGGCAAAGAGAGGGGCCCCTACTTGGGAGGAGGGTTAATCGAGGCTGTGATTGCAGTTAGTGTACACCGGATGGGTGACAAGGACAAGGAACAAACAGACCATGCAGGTGGATTTCCGTGCAGAGCACACTGACCAAAAACAGGCAAGTGATGGTGCAGGGTCTTACTCCGGTCCATCACAAAAGGACTTACCGAACCTGCCCCATTAACAGTCACCGATCCATTGAGGAGCCCCCCCTTGTTCTCAGAAATGCTCTTGAAGGTGCAGTCTGTTGGGGCCTGGGGAAGCACAGAGGCCTGTTCCTTTTGGGATTGAGCTTCCTCTACAGGCCGCGTCAACCTCGTAGAGGGTAAAGGGCCCTGTCCAGCGGTCTCTTCCCCGTCCCCGCTACTTAAAGAGACGGCGCTTGTATCCACCGTTATCTTGGGCACTTCGGGTAATGCAGAGCTTAAATCGCTCTCCTCCACGCGCGTCCCACTTCCGCGCCGAGCAGCGGGAGGCTCGGTCGGGGGCGAGGCGGCGGACCTCGCCGGGGACGCCTGCTCGCTCTCGGAACCAGAGAACTTCTGGATCAGATCTTTGACGCTGCTCGCCCTTTTCAGGTTGGATCTCGCCACCAGAGGGACCGTCCTGTTTCTTTTCCCGGCCCCGGCTCGGTCCTCAGTTCTGGTGACGGTCTTTCCGTTAGCGTGTATGAGCTTCCAGGGCGTAGGAGACGTCGGCGATACGGGAGAACGCCCGTTAAAGAGACCGATGAAGCGCTCCATGCTGCTTCCCGACCCTCCTTTAGCCTCCTTGCGGATGGCTCCCTAGGAGAAAATGAGCTTGCATTTCAGCAATAGCACTATGGGAAAAGGGAACAGTGGGCATGCTGAGGACGTCTGTGCCCTTTACTCTCCTTTCTGTGCTGCCAAATTCCCTACACTTTTTTCCACTGTGGAACAAGTGTGGGGATTTTTTTTTTTGCTGATTGAAATTTGGGTTTCAGAGGACAACATGCCATTTCTGAAATCTGTGTGAAACAGCTAAAGACAAAGAGCATTCACAGATTTCCTAGTTAAAAAAAATAAATAAATCAAAGTTCAGGGAGAAGAAAGGCAAGCCCAGTGCTTAACTGGTATTGTGGCTGCCAAATTCACCAACTGCTATGCAACACATTCAGGTTACAAAAAATAAAAGTAGACGAACAAAAAAAAACAAACAAAAAAAAGACAACCTTAATGCCTTGTCTAGACGTGGGAACTTGTGAATGAGGATACCACAGGACTCCCACTCACAAAAGCATGTTTATGCTCCCAACAGTCGGAATTCAGCCGTGATATAAAAACAGCCCAGGAATGTCCCAGAGTCTGAGACTGTCTGACCTCACAAACCAGACACACAGTGTTTATGTGCCCTCTATGAGACCAAGTCGGCTCCTCAGATACAATCTCTTATCAGCAGAGCCCATGTGGTAGACAGAGATGCACGCTTGCTGATGCACGGGATAAAGTCTGCATGTTGCCTCTGTGTTTGAGGATGGAAATATGACACGCTCTGTACCGATCACTGTGTGACACTATTTTACCGCTATTCATGCAGGTTACAGGCCATTTGACTTTCCAAAGACAGGCCGGTTATGTTAAAAGCACAACAAAGTCATACTGTACCTGCCATTTAAATCATTTTATATGTTTAGTTCAGGAAGTCTTAGCAATTCTGGACGTTCACCCATCACAAATAGCATTTGGAAATCAATATCAATTACACCACACTTGGACAATGGCACTCTTTGTTAGTGCAACATGGCTATCATAAAGGGGATGAATGATAAAAAATTGTAATGGTGTGTTTAAGTCTCTTTTAATTATGACTGAGCCACCAAGAGCTGAAACCTATAATCGGGCCGATCACGTGGAAGGCTGGACCCAATGACCATGTTCCTGTGCCTAATGTAATTGCATTATCACATATTTTCCATACTTAGGGGGATTACAGTCAAAAAAGCGACAAATTCAAATTACATAAGCCTCCTTCCTCTCTCTGGCAGGTTATGTTTAATTAATGAGATGACTGTCGTATTTACGTTCCGGGTTTACCCAGGCATGCGAAAGTAGGCCCAAAGCACAGCTGTAAAATGCAGCGGAGGTACATTTAAAAAAGAGCGGCACTCCTTCAGATGTCAATCCCTATTGAGAGCACTCAACATCTGGGCGTTCATCTAAAAGGTAACCTCCTCTCCACCCCTTCACCCCCCCACCCTAACATGTTAAGAAACATTAGAGTTCCAACAGACAAGAGTGACAAAAATGAATAAACTTCCAATTTAGCCAAAAACTAAAAACCAAGCTCCAATTAATGATCAAATGCGATTATGCTAATGCTCGTTATATAAATGAACTGGACGGTGTCCAGGAGCTGATTAGCGGCCTGAGAGATTTGGAAAGGGAATGGCGGTGCTAAGCCTGGACCTCACCCCTCATTCTCCACCAGCGAGCGCTCCGCTGGTGGAACAAGCCATGCCTCTCCCAGAATTAGGCTTGGCGGCAATCACTCTCTTCCTTTAAGGCTATTGTGGGAATAATCGGTTAATCTAAAAATCATTCTTAATCACATATGAGCTCATTGGCATTTGCTCATCCTTTTCAACAGTATGACCAGCTTTGGCTGTTCGACACACTTTTGGAAGGATAGTGGAATTATCGTAACAAAACAAAAAGAGTAGAAATGAGAAATTCAGATTACGTTCTGAATTAAACCATAACTCGGCAGAGCAGCACCCCATAAAGGACTGTTAATTATCAAGAATTACAGGCTTAACGGCACCTTGGAGCTACTAGATGCCTGTTGCTATGCCAACGGTATGCAGTCAACACAGAAACAGAGGTAGGTGTTGACGCTCGGGTAGGGAGGGGCAGAAAGGTCCCAGACACGAGTGCGGGTCATGCTAGCCCATGCGGTGGGTTCATGCCTGTCTGCAGGCTGCTGGCCCACACCCAATCTGGGCTGAGTCACCCAGGGAAGAGCAGTTCAGTACATCTGTCTCAATCCCACGGCTCCTCAGCGCTGCCTATCGACGGGCTCCCCCCCCCAAAGCCATTTCCACAGAGCGACGGCAGACAGCCCGCGGCTTCAGATAGGGGGGCATCGCGCGCGGAAAGAGAACGGGGGCGCAAATCCTCCGCGGCTCACCGGGGGAACATATGGTGGGGAGTCTGAAACACGGCCTGACCCAGATCCGCCGTGACACGAGCCGTATGTGTGTGTTTGTGCATTTAAAAAAAAGAAAAAAAAAACAACATAAAAACTAATTCTACTTAGTTCTGCCTGTCATCATCTGAATGTTTCCACTTATTGTCTACATTGTATGCTTGCAAAGAAGAAAATAATTTTGAATAAAATATGCACAATATGTTCGCAAGCCACGCCTTAAAAAAAAAACAGACACATCGGCAGTCTAGCTTAGCTCAGTGGAGTGACAAGATGGCGGAATGAAACCACAGTGTCTGCATTCTTCCTTGACTTGTGACTGTAAACAAAGACAGAGCTTCTGTTGCCTTCAAGCTGAATGAAGTATATGAGTGTACAGCCTCAGCAAAGCCAATACGAGAAAATATTGAACTGTGGTTGATGCGCCTTCTCTACACAAGACGAAAACATTCTGGAATATTCCGCCCAAAGCAATATGCTACACAATATGTTCTGTAGCCTTCTGTGTAAGTGATGTTCACTTCCCTCTTTTCCAACCACAAAAAAGTGACTTATTTATTACATACCTTCCAGTCAGTACTGGTGGGTTCTGAATACATCCCAGAATGCTTTTTTTTTTTCATCAAAATCAGGTAACACGGTATTAATGATAGGGTACACATGCACTATTTTTGGGGACATCATTTTACTGCTAGTTGGGTGACAGCTGTTTTCTCTGCAATCAAAACTCGCTTTTCACATGTTGAATGTAAAACCACAGATTATTTTCTCCACCCACAATTCTAACCCAATTTATTTTGTATGATAGTGAGGAAACGGACCCAGGATCAACGTTTGTTGAAATGGAAGTGCAACGTGGCAAAGGGACGCAGCTGAGGAGATGGACGAGATGAACAGAACACTCTATTTGAAAAATAATACCTGGTTATTGTCATTTATGGATGCACAGGATTGGCCTGTTCACTGAGGAACACATGTCATCTGCATTGAAGAGCACATCCAGTCTATTGTGATTGTGAACTTAAAGAAAAAAGAATCTGTCTGAGTCACCCAGTAAACAATGTAAATATTCTTCCTTTTGAAGTCTGTACTGGATGTAGGCTCTCCTCAGAGAGTAAATAATGGTGAGGTTGGGCGATGGCTCGGTGGTTCTTCCCTGTGGGGAGTATGAGGAAGATCACACTGACAAGGATTACCTTATTGTTCTCCTGCGTGCGCTCCTTCTCCGCCTCCATCCCATTGGACATTTTGTCAGAGAAGTCCTGCAGACGTTGAGTCTCCTCCTGGTACCTCTGCAGGTCCTCACCCAGCATCAGCTGCAGGGCGTTCAGCCCCTCCTCCTGAAACTTGAGTGCCTCCGCCTGCTCCGCCCGCCTCCTAACGTTCTCCTGGAGCTCCCTGTGCACCCGCACCAGCGCCTGCCCGCAAAACACACCCTCCAGTCAGGCCACACTCCCTCCGGCAGCCCCGCCCACTGGCCCGTGCAGCTGAATGGACTCGGTGGAAATGTTCAAGCAGCAGTCAGCTTCGGGTGACTCACAGTGCTGTCCTCAGTGCTCGGAGTTCCCTGCAATAAGGCCTCAGTCTCAGCCTGCTGGGTCTCGAGGTCTCTCAGCTCAGAGTTCAGCAGGTCCTGCTGGTGTCTCACCTCTGTCAGCCTGAAACGCACAATAGCAAGCTCTCAAAACATGTTTCTTAACACACACTCATGCACGCACATATGCACGCACGCAAGCATGCGCACACACACACATGCACACACACACTTGCTGCCATTTGACAAGTGTGCGGCGAGTTCCTGCATTGTAAAGGTCACTGTTCCCTGCCATTGCCTCCCTGTGCTTCATACACTGCAGATAAGTCTGTCGTCTCTTTGGTACGAATGAAATAAGCTCCAGATACCAGTGTCAGTCATACGTGTTGACTTCCTGAACCAGTTTGTCATTTCAGCCACACTGTTGACAGAGGGACCCAGAGAACAACCCATTCCGGAAGAACGATGGCAGGTATTTAATCGGGTGCATATCAGGTAAATGGTTAATCATTTCCACCGTGAAGAAAACTCTGTCAGGGTGCACATTTCAAGCAGAACAAAAAAAACTGTTTAAAATAAAACTATAGAATTAGTCCTTTAATCGTTCACCACTAGAGGGTGGTATTCAATAATCTAGATTAAAGGCCAACAAAGTTAAACAGAATGCCATACACAGAGTCGCCTGTCAAAGCATTAACAGCAATGGCAGTGTCACATGTCAAGCAACAATGCAGTGCAAATGTAAAAGTACATTTGTGTGTGTGTATTTTTTAATTTATAGAGGTGTCGAACTTTGTCACAAATAAAAAAATAAATACAGACAACTCAGATAAAACTACATGGTGCTATGACAGTGTCACATTACCGGAACAAAAGAAGACATAATTATGAGCACATGCAATTCAAGGTGATGATGACATTTACCAGCAGTCTAGGGAGTATCCAGCACTGCATCAGGCCTGCACTTGCCCACTCCTCGGATCTTTGCCATAACTACCTTACCAACCGGGAAACCGTTACTGTAAATACAACAACACCTCTTTCGGGAAAACTTTGCTGATATCCTGTGAAATTCTTGAGAAATCCTGAGAACTCAATCTGAAAAAACCTTTTGCAGTTCAATTTGTTGATGATTATGTATTCATTATTCATTTAAAAGCTAAACCAACCAAACCTATCTGATATATAATGTAATTAATGTTTTTCTTCTTCTGCGGTAATAGTCAATCTGAAAAAACGTCTATAACGTATAACAATACTCTACCTTTCTCCCTCAATGGTGTTTAATTTTGAGGGAGTCACAAACTCACCCATAGCGATGGGTGAGGCTAGATTATTTATCTTAATTTCAGGATTAATTTTCAGCATTATCAGAGGTACTATTATGTATACATTTATAGTCAAAGTACAGTTTCTGAAGAAAGAGTGTCTTTTAACATGCATTCACTGCAAAATTGCAGAGACATGTATATACTTAACTAATTGGGGTAGCAGTGTAGCACTGTAGTAATGATTAGGGAACTGAGCTGGTAACTCAAAGGTTGCGGGTTCAATTTTTCACAGTTACTGCTGTTGTACCTGTGAGCAAGGTACTTAATCTGAATGGCTTCAGTTAAAATAAATAAATAAATAAATAAATATTCAGCTGTATAAATTGATTGTTAGTCACTGGATAAAAGTGTCTGCTAAATGCTAAAACCATTTATTTAAATTGCATCCACTACGCACTCCTTGCTAAGTGCTCCCCCATTTTGTGTCTCCCAAATGGTTTCCAGCTGCATCCTGCGCCCTTTCATTGCATAACATCTGGAGAGCTCCTGTGGACGTTACCTACCTACAATCGCTGTAGCCTACCTGACAACACATAGCAAGCTCACAAATATATTTTTCTAGATATAGGCAGTGGTCATTCAGTCATAACCAAACTCTAACCCTGTTGGCATTCTACAGCACAAGTGCCCTCTGGAGCCAAGTGTCCTTTTAATATGTACACATTACTGCAGGCAGACATACTCCCTCAGAAGTACAGCATGAAAAACATTGAGCACAGACAACATTGCCTGTGTCGCACAGTCATCACAACACAGCCCCTTTCTATTACAGCTGGTTGAATTCACAAGTGTCCTCCATAGAAGATAAACCATGTCCTCTCTCAAGCGCACTGCTATTGGAAAAGCTAGAGCTCATTCCAGTACACATTCTTCAACAGGTTTGTCCAGCTGCCTCCGAGTCACATGTGTCTCTATGTACATCCCATTCCCCTCTGTCTTCAAAAGAGCAGCACTAATACCTCCCTGATGGGTTATCCCAGTCAGTCTGTAGGACAGCTACTTTTACTCTACTGTGATGATGACACAGTAAACTCATACATCTGCCCATATTGCAGGATTGCAGCAGTTTAATTAGAAATGTCTGAAAATACAACCACAATCATCATTTCCTCATTCATTTTTATAGATTCAGTCAATGATACGTTTATGTAAATAATTAGCAGCAAATATAAAATGCACAACCCTGCAGAAAGTAATGTCCGCATGAGGCCAGATACAAGCTTTTAGGGAAAGCGTTCGACATAATTTAATGATTGCAAATGAAAATTTGTACCATGGTTGTCATTGTGTGAGACCTTCTCAGACTAAGTGCTCAGTTAGAACGCGTCAGTGAAAATCTCTGTACATCTGGTAAAGGGATAAAGCAGAGCTTATGCTACCCTTCATTAACTTTTTATAAAGCGGTTTTATATTTGTCGTCTTCCATCATACATTCAGTGAAATATTAGCTCCAAATCACATACTGCCAGTCAGATAAATGATTCAATTTTGAAAGTACTGATTGGGCACATGCCGGAGAATGACTTTGATAGGTCTGCTGCACATCTGATGGGCAGTACCAATGACAGTCCCACTTAGGCAAAGTACGCACATTACAACTGCATTGCATGAGGGTTTAGGAATATGAATTTAACATCAAACAAGAGAGCTTATGCACTGCAAATGTAGACCGCATGGCACTGTCAAAGAGAAGCACTGGCAATTATGAATTATATCGCACATATTATGAATACTATTTCAACTGCCTGACTATTACAGATATTGTAAATATTTACCAATATATTATTAGGCTCCGCTAAGGCCACGTTTTAAAAACAGCAAAAATAGACAAACAATTCCTTCTAGATTAAATACATATGGCCAAGAGATACATGTTTTAAGATGAAATTGACAGACAAGATGTTTTACGTGATTGTCTTAAACTTTTAGTTGTGTTTAAAGTTCTGTGTGCCTTCAGGCCCAAACTAATAGTCCTTTATCACAAATGGCTTTGTGTGGTAGAAAAGCCCTCCAATTACACTGACATGGTATCATATATCCTCATAACACAGCGTGAACAAAATATAAGCTTTAAAGTTCACAGAGTTGGCAGAGTGCAATGCACAGATGCTGAACCAGTAAATAAGATGTCATAGATGATAAATAATGAGACTATTAATTGCATATTGTCGATACGAGAGTGCAGTACCCAATATGTGTGCCAGCACAAGGCTTCAAAGCATTGCATCTTGGTCTATCAACGCTCAACATCTGCTGAGAACAGGTCCCTTCAAGTTATACGTGTGAAATAAAGGACCAATGTCATTAGGAATCTGCATACTTCACACAGAGTATTAAGGGCAACATACACTTTGTGTGTGCTCCAAAGATGGGGGTTTAGAGATCGTATTCCACAATTTTATTGTTTCGTCATGCGGAGAACAATAAGGAGAATGATTGCGTTCAGTTGAACAAGGCCTCAGCTTGTGTAAACTGCAATAACCAACTCTGCGGTGATGGATGGAGACCGGCTTTGAACCTGAGAGGGTGGATCACATTACCACAATGAGTCTGGAAAGATGTTTCACGCTTGTTTTGCAATGAGACCAAGCTGTAAGCCAAAGTTCCTGACATTTACATGCATCATTTAAGGGTTCTTAAATGTCAGTTTATGCCATTAAAACTCCTATCAACAATGGGGCTGGCATAGAATCAATAAATCTAACTTCACATATACAGGAAGTGAATGGATAGAGAACTGCCTCAGTAAATGAGGTGCAGCAAGTACATGCAAAGCAGAGACTACCACAATTAAGCAAACAGCATCCCAGCATGCATAGGGCCGTGTATAATACTGCAGGACAGGTCTGGTTGTCTAGCTAGGTTCTAAGAGGAGAGATCGGTATCCTTGAATGAGGCGTGACTGCTGGGCTGCATTTGGTGGGAGCTTGAATGCTCCTGATTGTTCGACTGACTGATGTTGCATGAGCAACTGTGTCCAAGGTCATGTCAGTGTGGAACGTCGAGGGCAGGGCATCATCATCAGCCAAAGGCAACAGCTTATGCTTCAGAATTATGATGCTTGAGCATCCATTGGAAATGAAAGACTAAACAAATCTGCTGACCTGGGCCCGATCTCCCAATTTAATAAAAAAAAGGCTGTGGGCTAACACCAACACCCAATGTTAAGTGACTTTACATTGGTGCTTCCATTTCTTAGTTAACTCCCTGTAGGCATAAATCAAACAAAATTAAACAAAAAATATAGGTGTATGGAATCAGTCAGCATTTAAAATCATTGTAATTGCAAGTGGTTAACTGGAAATGCTTGACACACCTTTAACTGTGTTTTTGTACGGTGCTCTGCTTTCTGTTTGCTTATGATCGGAAAAATGCCCAAATCTATCTCTGTGAGCACAGGCAATATTTTTAGAATGAATAATTAAAAAAATGATATGAATTCAGGAAGGGGAAGCTGGTTTACTACACATACATTACAGGAAATGCCATAATACTATTATAGCATTTCCTGTAAGCAGAAACAGAAAGTACATTATATAATTTGGAAACTAAGCAAATATTCCTCCAAATGCAGTACTGTATATTTACATTTGCCTCACATGCATTGAGCTGATACTCTTATGCAGAATAACTTTTTACATAGTATCCATTCATATAGCGGTAAATTTACTGAAGCCTGGGAATCGAACCGGCAGCCTTTGAGTTACAAGCTCACTACTCTAAACATTACACTACACTGCCACCCCATATTACAGCATATCGTTATGTGGAGTGAATTTTATTGAATGTTGCAACACCCTTGCCAAAAAATACAACACAGTATATTCAAATAATTTTAATCTGATTGCTACCAATATTTAGTTTCACTCCGATAAGGTGGGTTTTGTCTCAAGAACACTTTGATGTTTGAACTTGGGATGTAAGGAGGCTAAAGGCAATTCTCTTGATGCTGTACTCAAGGGAAGCACAAGAGAACACCTGAAATCATTACAACTTGTCAGAGCACCTGCAAGTCTGTTTACCATCACTGCCCCACCTATAGTTTTGAGAATCTCCTTTAATCCATATTTACCTAAGCCTCGGGCTCCAGGGACCAACACATGTAGATTTAAAACGAAATTAACAGCTCGGTGCTTCAGACATGCAGAGGCAGGTTCTCCTTTGCATTGGCATTTGTGCACAGCTAACTGCTCTTATGCAATAAAGCTCCCACCACTGTTGGGAAGAAGTCCTGAAATAAGCGAGGATCATCAACTTACTGCTGGTGTATTCGGGCGACTTCCTGCTCTGTCCGTCTCTGTAGGTCGCTGAGATGAGATGAGAGCTCTTGGCTCTGGGCAATGTGGCTCCCAAGGCAATCCCTGTGCTCAGAACTCTGTTGGGAGAATAAAGTCTCAGCATTACACACATATACACTGACGTCTTACAGCTTCAGAGTAATTAAACATATATACACTGACGTCTTACAGCTTCAGAATAACTACACATATAAACACGAATGTCTTACAGCTTCAGAATAATTACACTTACATACACGTCTTACAGCTTCAGAGTAATTAAACCTATATGCAGTTACATCTTACAGCTTCAGAATAATTACACATACTGTATACTGTATGCACTAACATCTTACAGCTTCAGAATAATTACACATACTGTATACTGTATGCACTAACATCTTACAGCTTCAGGATAATTAACACATTCACACACTCACATCTTACTGCTCTACAATAATTACACATATATACACTAACATCGTACAGCTTTGGAATAATTACAGATATTTGTAGTCATGTCTTACAGTGACAGAATAATAACACATGCACTTACGTCTTACAGCTTTTCAATAATTACACATATATACACTCACATCTTACAGCTTCGGAATAAAGAGGTCCTCCAGCTGTACACTATACTGTTTGTCAATTAACTCACAGCAGTTACAATGGCAACAAACCTGATTTTATGAAATGTCTGTGGCAAATCTATATGATGATATATTAACCTTCATAAGAAAAAAGGTACATAAAAAGCTTTACTTATCTGACCACGTGCTAGGAAAATGTAGCAGTATATGTAAAGAACACTCACCTATGTGTTTAAATAGAGAATAAGTACAAGACTAAGACTAAGTTTTCTTAGTCATAGACATTTCATCGGTTTTCAGAAACCTCACTTATAATAGGATGACTAATGACTGAAAGGTGTATGACTGCATTTGGGATACACCCAGATGGGTGTGTTGGGTGCACGAAACAGGTAGGCTGTACTACTGTCAATCTGTCCACAGAATTTTCAACTGCTTCCACTATATATATATATATATATATTTCATTCAATGTGTTAATAATTTTAACAAAATACTCAATAATTCTAAAGAACAATGGAAAGAGTTTGAGTATGGATTTAGGAAATAAGCACCAGTATTTACTGTTACCCATGCCTCACTCATTATATTTACATCAAATTTTAAAGTATGCATATACATCTTATGAAAAAGTAGAATTTATCAAAAATGGATTTCAAAAGTATCAAATATCCATTAAAAAGTGTTTTCTCTCAGTGTAACTGAAACACAGTTAACAAGAGAGGTACCCTAGGCTCATACATATCATTAATTCAGGCCTCGCCTCTTGACTCTTTCACACTTGATTGACAGAATGTAATTGGCGTAACATCCTCACCACAATAAACTACTTTGATTCCTGGAAAATATTATCAGGGACTCTAATCCCGGAAATCTGTGACACATTCCCCCCCCCCCCCATTCCACAGTCAACCAGCATCTCAAGCTAAATCATGGATCAGCGAAGGGATTCCCCTGACACAGGACTTCCTTTGTTAGTCAGAGCCCATAGTGATTCATCAGAATGGATAGGTCTCCATCAGAGAGATGACTGAGAGACTTAGGTAAAGGCCTGCAGGTTAAACGTCTAGCCTGATGCCTGGAGGGTGTGTGTGAAACCAGGTCCCCATAACTGCAGATGAGTCTAAGCAAAAGTGTCTAATTACTCAGCCACATCCATCAGATACCTCACAGGGCTTAAATGAGTCTGGGTCTGCTTGAGAGTAGATCACTGAATGTTTACTAGGCATCAATACAGAGAGAAGATCGAACCACAAGAATGAGAAGAAGAGACATTTTTGTGCTCTTCAAGGTACTAATACTGGAAAAAGAAATCTATGCCAGGCATAAGTTGGTTATTTCTGCGTCACTAAGACTGCTTGTCACCTGCTCTTCAGCGGACACAGTCTTCTGGAAGATTTTCACTTTGTTTTCCAGGAGCTGTGTTAGCTGTGCCAGTGAGGGAGGCCAGTCACTCTGTGTGTGTGTGGACTGTGTGGAAACACATAAGTATCACCTCAGCATGCCGTCATAGAACCAAAGGAGGCTGGTTAGCATGACAGTCAAAAACAAAAAGGATTCACAATGTGATGAGTCTTTTTTCTTTAAGAAAAATTAAGAAGTAGTGATTTTTTTTATTAGGCTATAATTTAAATAAAATGAAAAATTTGAATAGATGAGAAGACCATCTATTTGAATTCTGAGAGTGGGAACAATTTAGAAATAACCAAGAGAATAGCACTCTCAGTCCATTAATAGCTCAAACTGAGCTTCTTAGGCAATTAACCACAAAAATAGAGCAGGCAAATGTTCATTGTTGATATAAACTGGTTGTGTAATCAAGCAGCAACAAGATGCTACCTGCAATCAGCCTCATTAGTACAACCATCAAGGGGGGTAGCAGAGCTATGTACACACTGTGCATTAAGGAAGAATTAAGTTAAAATCAAAATCACATTACATGCTTTGTTACCACTAATGATCTAGTCTCCTGACAGCCAATGGGGGGGTGGGGGGATTTCAGAGGCCCTCTGTCACTGGATAGGGCCTAAGATATCCCCACCCCCCTTTTGGGCCTTTGGGGCCCTGGAAAAAAAGCCACACAGAGAGAAAAGGGAGAGGGGCCCAAATAATATTTTTCTAAGGGCCCCCAAAAGTTTGAGGTGAACCCTGCCCATTTGTGGCTGGAGCCTGTCATTTACATCAAGAGTAAAGAGATACCTGGCCACATTAGCCAGTCACAAAAGATAAATCTGTATCATGTTCAATTTCTTTCCATTTGTACATTTTCACAATCTCTGCCCTCCTGAACATTAAATTTGGATGTGTTCAATTCTCATAAATAACATAATTTCAGTAGTAGTTTATGCTGCTGACCAAATCTGATAAATGTAACATCGGATATAACTCTACTGTTAACAGTATACAGTGTGAAAGTCTGAAAATCATTTAAAGAGTATAAATACCCCTTACTGTTTATAAACTGTAATATCCCTTGCCTGACTTAACCAACACAAATCTTCAGGTGTTCACTAGCTTAGGTCTTTTCACTTCATTATGAATGAGAAAATAATTTCTTTTCATTTGAATTACGCAACATTATGGAAAACCGTTCAAACACTTGTTACACTGTCAAGTTAATCTTCTGCTGTTGAAACAGCCTCAAAAGGGTGCTTTGTGTGAATGATAACGACTCAGCTATGTGCCACAAGGCTTGTGTGAATGTTAATGGAACCCTGTCACAGCATATCAGTGTGATAACAGTGTAAAGATGTCACACGAAAACCATTACTGAAAAGTACAAAGGTCGTGTTTACCAAAATCCTTAGCATTTTTGTGACATTTACACGAGAATATTTTCCCAAGAAACATCAGAATTTCTGTGAAGACATGTTCACACTCACATTTAAGGTAAAATTGTCATAGCACACAAATCAATACATTCACTAATAGAATGAACTTACTTTTAAGTTGAAACTTCAAGGAAATTACGAGATTAAAAAGTTCCCCACCAGACATAATATCCAGGAGGTTTCTTAAATGAAAACTGAACCAATGTTTTTGACCTTCCCTGAAAAGGCATTGCAGACATCTACTCCTCCGCATTTCCCACCAGTGCAAGCCCACAGAATCCCCGACCTCTCTTAAAAACACTCTACTTTCTCATTGACATGAAAATAATCCAATGAAATTATATTTGCAAAAAAAGTAAAATACATATTTACATCTAACAACCCACAGTAACAGAAGCAGTACTCACAATTCCACCAGATGAGGCCTCAAAGTCCATGGTGGGAAATA
Source organism: Anguilla anguilla (assembly GCF_013347855.1). Lineage (NCBI taxonomy): Eukaryota > Metazoa > Chordata > Actinopteri > Anguilliformes > Anguillidae > Anguilla > Anguilla anguilla. Next base: position 21,722,118 of record NC_049214.1, on the reverse strand, counting down.
CTTAAAAAGGTAAAGATTTTGACCTGACGTTACAGCACAGCTGCTCTTTCTCAGTGACCAGAGTGTTTTGTATTGGTCCTGTTGCCGTGTGACCAAGAGCGGTTAAGCTCTGATGGTCACACAGGGCCAGAGTGGTCAGAATGTGGCCGTCAAAGCGTGTCTACACTGCCTGAGTACACACCTGACCGATCTGTCTCTGCTGGGAGGGGCAGTCCACCAGCTAAGCCAAGCAGGCATCTCCCACTGCTCTGAGTAGTCAGTCTAGTTTCATCATGATCTTTGGAGAGAGTGTTTAATGTTAGACTAGATGAATTCATAATGGCCTTAAGGCTGGAAGGTAATGTAAGGTAATGCCATTTTTATCTGAAGGGGGCTCGTAAAGATAAAACGGCTCCTTTTGTAGAAAAGCTACACTGCAAACACCTCATCACCCCTCCCCCGATTATTTCGGAAAACTCAAAAAATTTGAACAGAAGAGCTATATACACACACAGCACACAGACAGTAAACACACACACACACACACACACACACACACACATTCCATACAGCAGTGACACACACACACGTGCACACACCACACACAGACACACACACTCAGCTACACAATAAATGGGATATTGTAAAATCTCTTATTGTACTTGCTACGATACACAAATTGATCACAACAGCAAGTATTTTAGCAGAAAAGGAAGGTTGTGGATGGACACTTCCCTTGTGCTCAGAAGGTGGAGGGTTAAATTCCATGTGAGGCAGGTTATTGTAACTTTAAGTACACAATATCACTGATTCAGCATCAAGCTGTACAAAATGTATAATATGTGAAATGTAAGCCACAGAAATGGCACGGGTTTCATCATGCTAAGCAAACAAGTAACACAAACAGAGGAGAGCTCAGTGCACTGCATCATTATACATATCATACTGCTTCCACCTTTAAACAAACATACTGATAAATGATGAAAGAAATACAAACATACTATTCTGACAGCTACTTATCTTGTCAATACTACTTCTGAATTAGTGGCAAGAGCTGACATGGTGAATTCCGTAGTGACAGTACAAAAGTAAACCTAAAGCATAAAAATTAAAACTTAATGAAACTATCTCTTAACGTAACACAATGAAATAGGAAAGCAACAGCCTTTTGTTTTCTGAGAGAATTCAAAAGAGAAAGCTCTCAAACAGGACACCACACTGGGATAAAATTGTTCAAATAATTGCTCGCTTTCACTCCAAAAGGCTATCAACAGACCGTTGTCTCACTGTAAGAAATCTCCCACGGTTCCTGCCTGCTAGCTCTGACAATTATACAGACTTGATTGTTACATACGGAAATATGCCCTCGTCGCAAGGAAAAGAAAAAAAAAACTTGGAAGGAACTCAATCAAACACAAGAATCGTGCAATATAAAATGGGATGTCGCAACCAAATATTTTCCATTTCGCAGAAAAGGCGAGACTACAAAGTCCCATGTTTTAACAGTAAGTCCGTGTGAAGTTACGCTGGGACACGCACACAGGAAGGACAGCACACTACATGAAGCAATGACCGACCAGACCTATCATATTTGATCGTTATCCAGTTCCTTTTCAATTCATGAACATTAAGCATTAAAAATAGAAGGAACACACACGCAGACGCACACACACACAGCTTGACAGTAAACTTCATCTGGAAAAAAAGGGAATGTCCCACACTAAACGTCGTCCAATCAGAACAGAGCCCAAGGGGGTTTCCAGGGGATACCGGCCAAAACAAGCCGTACTCATCCAGCTGGAACCGAAGCAGCGGTATGTGCCCCAGCATGGCTGAGCCCTTACCTGCCTCTGCTGTGGGACGGCTGCGGTTCCTCAGGTGCGAGGAGAGACTTGTCTGCCGGGGCGAGACTGAGGCTCCGGAGGGAGCGGACCCAGCACCCTGCAGTAAGCAGGAGGGTGGAGAAAGAACCAAACACGTTTTTCCAGTCCCGTCCATCAGGAGGGAACTCCCAGTCCTCACCGCACCGCAGCGCACCCACACACTCCGGCAGGTGACGAACCGTCCAATCATTCTGTCGCGTGTTATCTCAGGTGAAAGGGAAATAATTTCCTTTTCCCGTTCTAGAGGGACGGTCCGGTCGCACCACTTTCCATGGCACCCCCCTTAAGGGAATTCATTCTCCCCAATTTAATCTGACCACCACCCCGTGGCCAGGTGCCGTTCACGTCCGTAAGACCTTCAGGTTGAGCCACTCTGCTTTATCCCAGGTAATAACAAAACCACTGCTTTCCGCTACGTGTGAGGGCCGCCTGGCTCTTACCCGGCGTGTTTGAAATCACTGTGCGGTACGGCGCCTGTACTGGCTCGCTGTTTCCCAGCCGCAGTATTTCAGTTCACCGGGACGGAAGGCCGTGAACGCGCAGCGCCATCGCGCTCAGACGGCCTGTAAGAAACGGCATGCGAGCGCCAGGGGAAGAGCGAAATCCAGGGAGTGTTCGGGCGGGGCCGCATTGCGCACCGTGGCCACCCGCCAGCACCCTGCCCTGTTTCTTGTCAGTCGGAACTGAGCTTGGCGCTACGAGGCACAGAATGCCAGGAGGCTATTATTGCATAACACCATAAATCATCTTTAAATGCTTTCACGCTAGTGTCACAGTGCCCTTTCAGACACCTCCAAACATATCACTTATGGCAAAAAGAAAAGTTTTCCCATTTTTTAGCCCCCGTGACCTTCCTTTCAAATTGAATTGCCTGGACTGAAAGTGGACGAAAATGGGGGCTAAAGAGAAAAAGTGATACTTCACACTTGTGGAAGCCACAGACATGCTCACACAGACATATACTATACACACAGACGTGAAAGTAACCCATGGTGTACACTGGCATACTCACACAGTTTTATCATAGAGTGTGGATGTCAACATTGCTTAATCTGAGGAGTTATTGTACCCTAGGTGCAATAAAGAAAGCATTTTGCACTCTGGATAAACTTTTAATCTGAATCAATATTTTCAATCTATGGAGATCACCACCACCCCTGCCTGCTTGCTACCACTGCAACATACTTTGGACTTGCAAAGGCATCACACCCTTTCCATGGGTTCATACCAAGAGAATGTTTGCTGACATTTTCATGAGTGAGGACTGTTACCCTGGAATGATTCCAGTGGCAATATTCATTGATATCTTGCATAAGAGAGACCTCCATAAAGAAACATAAAATGGAACCCCTTCGTTACCTAAATGAATTCATTATAAGGTAAGGAGTCAAACAAATGTGAGCTCAGGAGGCTTGAGATCAACTATCAGGATTGAAGTGGTGAAATCTCTAAGGGGGGGGGGGGGGGGGGGGGGTATGGGGATTTTTAATACCTTCGATAGAAACAACACACTAGGTCCTTCTGAATTTAAACCACTACTACTACTAGTATAACCACACCTACTATTTCTCCTGACAACAACAACATATCCTGCACCACTGTCCACAGGGTCCCCTTGTGGAGAGAGTGATATGTTTACTACAGACATTAAGTATACAGAAGTGAATTTGCTACAATGATTGAGATAAATTCCATTCGTAGTCAGATCTGGCAGCTTCGGCATTTCAATGCAATCATTAACTTTGATATCTCTAAGCTGTGCTAGGGAGCAAGTTGGTGTCACAGTAGACCTGAAAGCCTGACCTGACTAAAGGTGCTAATTGCTTAAAGTTGTTCTTTAACCCTGTGCAGTGGGAGGAGCCACTAGCAGTGACTGGCCCCATACTGCATACTGGACATACTGCAACCAACTAGACTGAAGAGGGATTATAATCTATTTGTTTGGTTCCTGCTCGTTCGGCATTTAGTGAGTTGCAATTTAAAACCATTCCTGCATAAAATTAATTACAGTACAGTCTGCGAATTTCAGGTTCAAAAAATGCTCATAAATACGCATATCTACACTGGTGACATCAACGTGAATAGGAATTACGTAAAATAATAGCTTTGTCAACATTACTTAATTTAAAACAAAATTCATTATTTCACAAGGCTGCATTCACAACATAAAAAATATACCGAGAATGACTTCATTCTTCAATGATGTCAAAGGCCTTTAGGACTTCATTACTATCAACTCCAAAAAGAACTGAATACGGCATGTTCAGATGAAAGTGAAAATGTATTGTAAAAAAAAAAAAAAAAAAGACTATACAATTTTACCATGTAATTATTTCCATTCACCTTTGTGATAAAAGCAAAAATAAACCTGTACAAGCAGTCCTACTCTGCTGATATTAATTAACGTGCTGAGTACGTGACATGCCTCTCCAGCACATCAGTCTTGCCAACGACCTCACCTCTCATATGGAGTCTCTTAGCACACCGTCACACATTGTCAGCAAGTGAATGCCTGTGGTGGAAGCCAGTCATTCCACTGACACAGACATTCTCCAGTGGGGGACACAGAATACTCTGTGACACATGTCTCGTTGCCGTGGGCACCTTTGCTCCGATAGGGTGATTTCAGCCCAATGGAATTCACCCGCCCTTGTCCTTCCTGATGGCAACCTACACACCTTCAAGCATTATCTCTATCCTTCCGCCACCTACCCTGCTCAGAACCAGCACACAAGCATCACCTCCACCCTTTCCTCTACCTACCAGAATCAGCACACAAGCATCACCTCCACCCTTTCCTCTACCTACCAGAATCAGTGCAGAAGAGATGCATTTACTCACATGTCTTTCCTCATCGCTTTGACGAAAACTAACAAGATCAGTATTGGTCCAGTATTAAATAAAATAGTCTTTGGTTGAGTATGCAACAAAACAGAGTTTGGTTCAGCAGGGCAGATAAAATCGATAAACTCCAAAATATGAACTGCCAGAAATCCTTGTTTTTAATCAAGGCCCAAGTCAGTGAGGATCTTTATTGTTCATTTATGTGAAATTAGGTAAAGAAATATGACATGGACTGATACACATACTGGAATGTATGCAGGTAACAGCAAACTAGCAAACTAATTTAGACTACAAGGAAACTGTACTATGTTGTAGAGGAAAATTCGGTTTATTGGTAAATCATTACAAGTCAGTTGTTGAAGGGAATGGCACTCAACTGGAATATCTGCAGGGCCACTTCAGAGACACGCAAAAACTTGGTTGTTAACCTTGTTGTGTACCATTGTACTTTTAGTATAGAAGTTACAGTATTGAATACAATCCACACTGAAATAATAACACTGAAAATTAAAAATGAAGTCGTACATCTGCACTAACTTAATCAGAATCCACAATCCATTCAGGGAACAGAGGACAGAATTATCCAGCGAACAAGAACATTGCAATGTTCAAAGGAATTTAACCACATTCTATTTAAAGGTGCAATACCAACAGAATGCCATTACTCAAGTCCATGTTCATATCTACATTAATAAATGCCCAAATGAAGAGATTAACTGTACCGATTCATGAAGGAGAACAGGCACCCAAGCTGGGATGCTTAATCAGGCGAGAACCTTTCCAACACTAAATCCCTCTCGGAATGGGACAGCGGGAAGCCTGACTAATCACAAAAATGTCCTGAGAAGCATGCTCAGATATGTTACTAAACCTCTCTCCACACCAAGCTGTGGTGGATCCTGGTACCCACTGACCCCTGTCTGCCCTGTTAAAAAAAGGACTTTGACCCATGAGGAAATTAATAACAGTTTCAAGCTACATGTTTTAAAAAAAGACGACAAAAGAACAGTCCCCAAAGCTAAAGAAAGGGCCAGGACCATCTGAAATATAGCCACAAGCCATAAAAAAAACTAAATTGCACTTTAATGCAAATTTATAGATTCAACAGTTATGTAAAGAATGCGTTGACAGTGAAATGAAGACTGGAGTGTCTGGAATTAAAGACCTTCTGTCATTGTTCACTAATGCATAATGAATCTTTCAGGAGGTGCTCTTTAACTGTGAATGCATTATTTTGGATCTTCCCAATCCCGCACTAAAAACAGCGAAGACTGGGATTACAAAGATGAGTCAAAACAGAAGTGTAGACACATGTAAACAGAACTGCGACACAGCATTTCTTCTGCTCTGGGTTCAGGAACATGGCTGCCATGAGAAGGCTTCCAAGACTGTCTTTTATCGAGCCATTTTTAAAAACGCATTCACAGGTTGTCTGCCGTTCTGGACGCACCCTCTGTTTTGAACATACAGCTCACCGCGTGGCAAGGTGCCACCACGCTAACAAACGCTAACAAACACAGGCTAGGCAGTCAGGAATATTCTCCACAGAACATAGTCTATAGAACATCTTCCCATAGGCAGGAGGTGGTCTGCAGTATACAGTATCTCTACCTTTCTTCTCGCCACCTTCAGAGGTTGAGCAGCCCTGCAGTCCCCTCCCTCCACCCCCATCTCTCCAAAAAATATAAAATTATGAGCGCCCTTTCTTCAAGGAGAGTTACTGAAGAGCTTCACAGTTTCTTCTCTCTGCAGAAACTGTAATCAAGACTATAATGGATAAGCAAAAACTGGAGGGCTGCCAAGTCTTAGAAAAAGTTTAAAATAGACCTTTTTACGGAACCATGCCTAGCAACGGATTTCAAGATGCACGAGTGCGTATAGAATAATATGCAAATGATTAGGCCCAGATGATAGATGAGTGACATCCAAACAAGCAAACATATTTCTTAACTAGGTGATTGCACTGAGCAGTTTAATTAGACAGTTTATTTGCTTTCCCAGAATAAACAGAAGAAAATCTTTAATTGCTTATATATTGCATAATTGCCTAACAGCTCAATACAGGTGTGAAATAAACAGGCTGAGCCCGGCTGAAGCCCCATCAAAGCTAAAAAAGAGAGACATGTACTTTACTGCGGAGCAGGCTGCAATGCGGCACTAATGTGCGTGGAGCGCTCTCACGCGAGAGCCAAAGTCGCTCCAGACCAGTTACTTTGGGCGTCGGCGACAGGCTGATAAACAATGAGAGCGAGGCGTGGCTCACTGCACAAGGTGCTCCGGTAGTTAAAAAAACAGGCAAACAGCTTATTATTAGAGGGGTGGACAATAGCACTCGCAAACAATCCGAACAATCGCAAATCTGTTGATCCATGTGTTGTTTTCAAGTTAGTCATTTAGGGCAAACTTATAAAACAAATAGATAAACTAGATAAAAATCAAACCAGGCATGGTCTGTCGCTGCTGTATGAACCAGTCTGTAGTGAAGTAACTTTTACTGCAGCAGGGCGAAGAGAAAACTTAATGCGCAAGGGACAGAGACAGGCTCAAACGGCACAGTCCTGCTGATGCCTCTGACACAGGTGTTTATGTAGTATTGTTTGGGATATAATAGGTGCATCTCAATAGGTTTAAACCCTTGGCTGAACCAAAGTTTGACCAAAGTTCTGCTTCCTCTCACTTTTGCTTTGGGTCACTGGGATAAAATCACGAGCAACAAATTCGCTTAATGTAAGCAACCAATGACAAAATGATGTTTACAAATGCAGACAGGGGCCCAGAAAGTAGTGTTCAGGTATTTGTGAGCAATCGCAGATTGCAACATCGACACTAGGTCTGCATACATGCATGACCACTTCTGTGCTCTACAAACCTACAATTAGCCGACAGGGGACTTTTGAAATTTAAGCCAAATACCCCTAAAGCATTGCACAACAAGTTTGGGTTTACATGCAAATCTTTACCCCAAGACTTAAGTGAGCCCAGCAGATTATTTTCACAAAGCAGCAAGCCTTAAACGAAAACTGAAAATCAACACGCACTGCTCACTCCTACAAGTTACAAGTCACATTTTACAAATTTCACTTTCACAAATAGTCATCATCCCCAGCAGCAATCAGTCTGGAATACTCAAAATAAGATATATGCAGTATAGCAGTGGCAGCACAATAGAAAGAGGGCAGGGTCAACAGGGTCAACTACAGCCACAGCCATCATGCGTTCTCACATTCACTGCCACAGACTGTTGTGGTGGCAGGTTCCTTTTCCTGCCTCTTATAAATGCAGAAAGCAGCCCTTTACAAAGCCTCCGATCTCAAATGATAAGACAGCGAAAGGTCCGACTGTAAACAATCACACAGAGCCAGAAATCAGCTCGACGGAATCACAATCGCATCTAGGCTATTGCGTGCTTAGCACTGAGTTCCTCTGTAACTATTTTTAGAGGATTAGAATTACATTGCCAAAAAAAGAAAAGTTTTGCATGACACGGGTAATAATGAGACATAGCAGAGATTTTCATCAAACATAACTCTGACATCACACTACCCATACGCTATGCAAAGTCATCATGCAGCTTACAGGTTTGTTCTGATCAGACTGGAAATGGAGTGCTATTTTAGCCAGTCAAGTTCTTGACATAGGTGCAGTTTTTCAACACCTCCTAACCGCTAACGTTGAGATTCCACCCCTGACAACACCTTCATTTTCTAAATACTTTCTTTCAATGAAGTATTGTGCTCTTCACCTTTTCACCAGTTGCTCATAGCCTTCTTTGGTCAAAGCCAATTAAAATGCCCGGTTTTCACTCCATTAAAGCGATTTCAGAAAACTGATTTGCTACCAGTATTATAGATAGTTTAATGCCAACAAAATACATTTTACTTCCTGCTATTAAAATACATTAAATAAAGTAAATCAACAGCACATAGGCATCTACTGTCTTCATTAATAGATATATTGAATATATTGTATTGTATATCCTCTGAACCCTGTAATTTTTATAACAACTATATAACAAAACAATAACATACAACAAAGAGCAATCTAGCATACTCAAGTAAATGTGAACAAACGTGGCCTGGTTGCATGCTGATCTGGTAACCATCGACACATAGTTTAATGCAATCTGCTGACACTGAGAACAAGCCCAGGAGGATGAGGAAACCATTCTCTTGATTGACACACAAGTAAAGAATTCCATATCAGGGTGGTTTTAGATGCCATGCATGTGTGGTAGATGTTTCTAGACATTCACATTGTTTCCGAGGGTGGGAACTGCATCACTTTCACCATCTCTGATTCAACAGAGCAAAACGAAACATGAAACAACAGTGTGACTGAACCTCAAATTATGAAACGCGTTTTGATCTTGGGTCTTTACTCAGTACTATTAAAACGTTTTGGTTTATTTGCTCATTCCGCAATAATGATTCAACCATTCAGGAAGGAGACATGACTGACCTTATAAGGAACTGTAATGAGACCCATTGTTCCAGTTGAGGATTATAAAGTATTGTCTAGTCAAATACATTTTTGGAGTGAAAAATATACTCGTATTTTTCATGAATCCATTGTCAAAGCCAATATTAAGCTCTGTAGTTGTTAAAAGGATAAAAGGAAAATAAACCAACACAGGTATATTATATCAGTAGCCAAATTATTTGAAATCCCAGAGAAATACTTCTGAAAGTTCATAGAAATGTACAGTAAATGTTCTTATTATCCGTTTGCAAATCCACAAATCCCTTTGGCATTAAAGGGAAAAATGAGGGAGGTTACTTTTGTTTCTCAAAACAGAACAAGAGCTTGCTTACAACAAAATGGAACACTGAACAGTTAAGCTTGTTCTGTGACAGTTTATTTAATTTAAAGCCTTCACAGCGAGTAAAGATTGAATAGGTTTCATCTGACAGCCAAATCTATCCATTCACATTCACAGAAGAAAATAGAGCTGATTTGTACTGTACAATATCCACCACAGAAAAACGAGTTTCTCATTTGTTTTCAATGAATAAATAATTACAGGTCTTTGGTTAAATATGCCGTGAGGCAGTTTTAGACCCAGTATCCAAGATTATAATAAGGAAGATATTATTGTAATTGCGAGTGAGGTACGCTGCTTTAAATGGCTAAAAACACCTCTTAATTTCGCTGAGTTTCTTTCACTGTTGCTGAAAGGTACAATAGGCTCCCTTGAGAAACATTTCTTTTCTTGCAATTATTTTGGGCTGCACCATTAAACAAATCAATGAAAAACTTCTTCTGGGAAATCTGGAGCCCAGACATTACATTACATTCGATGATGCTACTGAGAAAGTCACATCCCACCCCCCACCCCCCCGTTGCTCCATTTATGGATGCTCAGTAAGTTCGTGCCTTTGGCATCATGCAGCTTGAGACTCCAGGAACCCAAGAACAAGGCTGCTGGGGGTGGGATTATCACAGCACATACACAGGTACTGAAAATAGCGTGGAGGGACGGGTGTCTGCGTGAGCTCTGTGTAAGCTATGATGTCACACTGAATATTTAGGTGTCACATTGAATATGCCTGTAGAAATGTGTGTGTCTGTAGGCCAATCGTAGAATTTGCAGGAACTGTAAAATACTAAAATATGTTTGTAATAAAATGTTGGTAATGCTGACACTTAATAAGCCATCCTCCTGTGATTCGATGCAATGTTAAACAACACAAAAGATATGTCCTATCACCACTTTAAAATGATTACAGATACTAACCATTAAATGGTGTTTACACTATAGATTCCTGAGTTTGTACATTGCACTTTAAGCACACCATTACATGGTCGGCCACTGTCGGACAGTGATGGACAGGAATGTTGTTGGTGCACAGTCTGTCTTAAAGTGCTCTCCACTTGAACATTACTTGATGAGTTATGTCTAAGAAACAGACCAGAATGATTAACATTTCTGACAAATATGCTTAGCAACATTCCATAATCACAGATTAAAAATTTGATAAAAGATTGCTGAGAAACTACAGTTTCTTGTATGTGGGCATTTAAAAATAACTTGTCCTCCTATATCTTAGCCAATGTTACTTTTATACCACAAATGTTATTGTACAGCAATGTGGGTAGAGTGTTTCTGTGGTAAAGAAACTAGAACCACCAGGCAATTCAACAAACAAAACTCCAAGTCATATTCAAGTTCTGCTGGTTAGCTCAGTCAGTCACATGAACAAAAAGAATGTACGCCATTAAAAAAAAAAAAAAAAAAACATTTGGAGAAATGCATTTCCACACGAAGATATTCACATCAGGTGTCTTGTCTTGTTCAAGAATGGAATTGCAAAATTGTCAACTTCTATCACAGAACACTTAATCAGAAAATGCCTGTCTAGAAGAAGTAATCTCCATGTAAAGTAAGATCCATGTAAAGATGATTGCCATTAAACTGATTAACTGAATTTATGGATGACCATAAGGATCATGTAAGTCATAACATTGTTTTAGTCCTTTTTATCATAGTGCTGTAATAATTTTGCTAAATTTAGCATGTTTGAACTTTAGAAACTTAAAAGGGAAAGTGCACAAATGTACACAAAAAATACATCATAGATACCACAAACTATACATTTTCTAAACTGCATCAGCAATTAAAAGAAGAAACATCAGTGCCAACCATCACAGCAGTAAGGAAAATAGGGTTTTCAGAGGGGTTTATATTTTTGCCTTCTCTGTAGCTGAAGTTCAGAGAGTCTGAATGCAATAAGTGGTATTTCTCAGGGAATTCAACGTGTGGCATCTGAGTACAGTTGTCCTGGACACATTAACTGATTTACTAACTGATTTATTCACTGATCGCAATCATGTCATCTATATTACATACCATTTTACACAAACTATTATTTGTGTGAACTGATATGCAATGGTATTTGTATAGAGCTTTTTTACAGAGACACTGTCACAAATATGCTTCACAGTGGAAATACTAAAGAAAATTGGACAAAATTCTTGAATCAGACTTGAATCCCCAAAAAGCACGCAACTGAGGTTTTTCTTTTTTTTTTAAACCCAGTGAGAAGAAAAACACTCAAACGGTGAGAAAAAACTCCCCAATAGGAAGAAATCTCAGGAGGAACCTGGCTATAGAGAGCCATGCCCATCCTCAACTGGCCAGACCTGTATAATAGTTGAGCTAACATGAATGGTAGCGCATGTAATGGGGGATCTAGCTGAGCAAATGATAAAATGAGTTGGGCAGGTTACAGTCAGAGGTAATTAATTAGCTGGTAAAATAGTATGGGCATTTACTGAAACAAGGCAGAGTACTCTGCTCAGTGGTAGCCTACTACAGAAGTGCCCACCTAACTTTAAAAAAATGTTTTTTTTTTTTATTCAAGTGAAAGTGGCTGAAGATGTTGCCTGTACAAACACACAGGTATTTCTTAAAAGGTTTTACCTATGAACAACTAATTTTAGGATGAGGGATGTGAAAATGATAAGAGATATTTTTCTTCAATTTTACACAGCCATCTAGTTTAATATTGTAAATCAATATCAGTTTAAACATTGCAGGCGATAAGACAAGAAAATTAAGTCATACCGTTTCCTTGAAGTTTTATCAGTTATCACCATAAAAATATAAACAAATATTAAATATAGCACCCTGTCTCTTTAAGGGCCCAGCAACATGCAACAGAACGCAAGCCAGTGGTTATATGAACCTCATGTGTTCGACTACAAAGATTAGCCTATATATTCAAATTGCACGCCACTAAAATGAAAGTAAACAAAAAGAGTAACAGAGTACCTGGAATGACTCTGTGGGGATTGGTGTTTTCAACAAGAAAACCACTCGCGAAATCATTAACATACTTTCAATACAGGAGTGAAAAACATCAAAGCGAACAAACGCTCACGCACGTTCATACCGATTTACTGGCATCTGCGTAGCATCTGTCTTAGAACTCCTGCCGCGCGTCTGTTTTCAAGTTGAAGTTCTTTTATCTAGCTAAATTAAATACTTCAAAACCGCCACGCAGCGTAAGAGTAATGAAAACACACGTCCGGGGGATGACATTTCCATTACATTTGCGTGTTCAACTTTGCGAAACGGTTAAACACATTTTGAGAATTTTACACCTTGGCGAGTTAGACAACAGGTAGAACGTATTCAGACATACCTTTCCTTTCACCTGTCAACGTCCGAGCCGAAGACGAAAATATTTGAGATCCTCGCTTTGCCTTCACAAGATAATAACAGTGGGTGGAGCACCTGTCGATATATACACCGACGGACACACCTGTGCAATGAAATGAGCTCTTTCACTTTATATGGCTCCCGACGAATAGAAAGGAGTTTTATTTTTAAACGAGGTATAGCAGCGACAGGAAATACTATTAGCTACCATGTGTACTGGCTGTATTCCAGGATGGTCAACAATCTCAAGGAAGTTATGCTCTGCCCCCTGACCCCATAGCACAGCAATTGACGTTTTTTCTTACCATGTTTGGTGATTTGGCTGCATTTCAGGAATGCTGCAAGTCCAGGAATGTTTTTAATCCTTTTTTTTCCAGTAGAAATTTGGTAAATGCATTTTCCGAAGGTTCCTTGGATACCTTGCAACATAGTATATGTGTACATTTTATAAAGAAGAAAGTGTTTCACACGTGAGTGACCTCTATTCACCTAATCATTGCCTTCACACTCTACACCTCTCAAATGCAGGACATAATAATGATTCATTCTGTAGCTCATACTGAATCTTTCACTTATTTCCTACAGCATACAAAGCATGACCATGGGACTGTAATGGGCTTAACATTAAATACACTCTTATTTTGTTATTTGCATGCCATTTAGTCCATACAGAGTGTCTGGACTTCCATAGTCGAGAGAACAATGTTTTCATTGAAGCTGAAGTCTACCAAAATAAATAAATAAATTAAATAAGGGGGGGGGGGGGGGGGGGGGGGGGGGAGTAGTTGTCAAAAGTTAACTGCAGTAACCCTGCTGTCTTAGATACATTTCCTCTGGGAATGTGCGAGACCCCCGATAAAGCAGTCATGATGGCTAGGGCCTTATACGTAATACTGTCAGATTTTTTCTATTCAAATACACCATCGACTGTTACATGGAAACCTGAACTGCCAGATCATGTTGGGGCAGACGGCTCTCTCATACCCTGAAGCAGAGGGACGTGCTGAGCGGGGCGTTGGTTTAGCCGAGGGGAAGGTGCTGTATTTTTTTGTGGTTTTACTGTATTAATGTGCTACGCCTTTTGTATTTTAGCAAGAGCTGTTCTGAAAAAAAAAAATGCTTCATTGGATAAATTGAAAATTTTACTTCAATATGTTACACCTACATTTTTCATGTTTTCTCAGTTGAAAATGTTTAGGTTTATTCAAATTAATATTAAGATTTTCAGGTGAGAAAGCCTAAAAAAAAAAAAAAATAAATAAAATGGGAGTAGGCTATGAAAATAAAGTAAAAATGAGGTTTATCCTTTCAAATATTTTTTCGGTGCGATGTGATGTTTAAACCTGTGGTTCTAGACCAGCAGGGAAGGTGGCATTGTTTTCCGTATGCAGTAATTTATGTAAAATCATAGCGCATTCACATACCATACAAACACATACAGCCGCAAGGAGTGGCTCACAATTAAATCTCAGCCGAACTAAATGACAAGTTAGTCTGAGATTTCCACAACACTTACCGGAAACCAATAAAACTTTGGGACATGTTTCCCTTTCCAGGACAACAAGGGAAGATAAAGAACTGGCCAAATTAATTTTTCCACCTTTCCCCGTTCTACGTAAACATCTACCATCAATCAAATGCGTCATTCAGCACTTTGTAGTCTCTGACTTCATATACTTGGCGAAGGAGCGCCACTGTACAAGCCTGTAGCATCATGAAACTATGAAATCATTTATGAAAAACACCCTGCAGTCAGTATTCACGTATGCACTTTTATTTCAGAGTGAAGCAATGTGTTGACACTACATGTTGACGTATGTGATCACTCATGGACTATAAGCACTGAAAGAAGTATGACGCTTTCTTCTAAAGTGCGAGTCAAGAAGAAACTGAATCAAAAATAATTTTTTCACGGAATTATGTACCATCCTAGCTTCGCATAGATGATATATGATAATTAACATCTAATACAATTAATTTATTTTGAAAAAGTGCTGCAACCTGCCTGTCTCACTGTTGTTGATGTCCACGATCCCTGCATCTTCACAGAAAGAAAGTGGAGGATGTGCAAGTTCCTTTAAAATATGTTTGCCTTTTTTGTAATGCATCATATAAAAACATTTTCATCTCAAAGTCCACTAAAATGACAACACTGTCCGAGGATTCCCATCTCTCTGTGTGAGACCATTTTTATCTGAATATCTAAAATATGTAATTCATTGTGGAAATAGTAAACGTGGACATCAGTTTGATGATCACATTTGCTCGTCAGTGTATGCATTTAAATATTCTGGCGGATTAAAAAAGCAAGAGTCCTGTAAGCGCTAGGTTATAAAAATGGCACATTTATTGCTACAGAACGGTCATGTACATGACTTCATTGAATAACTACAGATGAAAAACAACAGGCAATGGCCTACAATGAGCTGGCCTGAAGAGACACTCCAGCACACAACCTGTTTGGACACTTCTACTAATCTGAAAAAGTAATAATAATAACAACAATAATCATCATAACATAAAGTAAAAATACAACAGAAATAAAACAATAATTAAGAAAAAAGTAAAAAAAAAAAAAAACAAAACAACAAAAAAACCAAAACAAAAAAAAACAAAACAAAAACAAACAAAAAAAAAAAACACCAAAATACATGAAAAAAAGTTTGAGGCACTCAGCCACACATTGGAAAGAAAGTGTAACTGTTATTTATTTAGTTTAAATCACTGCTGCAGGTACGGATGAGACCACCCACGGCAGGCTGCGGCCCATCACGGAAAACACCGTACAGTTTCGTCTCAGTAACACATGGTAAAATAACATCTTTAAATAGTAAAATAAAGTAACAAACTTTTACTTTGAATGATTCCAAAAATCTACAAAGTGGAATATTCAGAATCTGACGTTTTTATTATTAATTTTTTTTCTTATTATTTCTTCAATATTCCTGGTATAAAAGGATTGCCCCTGCAAAAAATAAGCCAAATATATTTTGTTTTAAATTTAGGTTTTTTTTTCTATAATAGGGTGCACTAGTCTATTTCATAGCAAAAGAGCACTAGACAAAGGAAGCTTTATAACAAAAAGCCAGGCACTGATACATGGTAATTCTCTGCTTATTTTTTTTCTTCACTTAATTGCATCACAAGTAACAAGAAGAATGAAAAAGGCCACAGTTCATATATTTTCACCATTACATATGTCTATAATACTCTGAAATGAACATGTTTAAACCAGCACTGCACACAGATGAATTAAAATACATAAGAAAGAAAAATGGCTACCCAAATAAAACAGGTAGGCCTAGAAGCCATGGTGCCTTCTCTTTATTTCTATTATACTTTGCAATTTGTACATATATATTACTTTATATTTTCCAGTCAGTTAGTTGTATACACTTTGTGCTTGTTCATGATTCATTTTGGATGGAGACAGGTGATCAGCTTCCTTTAATTTTTTTCATTTTGTTTGTTCTGCCCATTGCTGCAAATCCTCTAAAGATAAAAATGGGTCTCCCCATTTTCCAGATCTCTCCAATGCCACTTAGGTAATGGAAGGAAAGAACGAACCAAAACCAGGCCAGGGAACAATTAAAACAATGCGGAAGACTGGATTGGAACAAGTTGCATCCCTCACTTGATTGACAATTTACTGGCTTCGAATAAGAACTGTGGTGTAAATCAATAATTTGACAGTTGATGGTGTATGTGGATAAGCATGAAGACATGCATGTGTGGCAGAAAAACAGTCTGTATTGGAGCTCTTGGTGTTATCGTATCATATCTCTCTAACCACACTTGGGCCATAGTTTTTTTTTTTTTTGTTTGTTCCCTACACTGTATTTTACTTCCAAAGTAAAGTAGCACTATCTTTATTCATTTACTTTCCAGCACACAGGTATAGCTCATCATATGCACATCACCAAACATATCAAATCATTTATTTTGACCAGAGTTCCTTTTCAATGTTCATTTTAGCTACAGACATGGCAAATGGAACCCATATTTTCCATCCCCAAACTTTTAAGCATCAATACTGTTAGAGAAATGGAGATGGATCAATTAATATTCTCAAATAATAGCTCGTGTGTTTATCTTTGCCATGCCGAGTCAGATTGCAAGTCGAAATCAAAGATCAAAGCGGCTCCCATTACATTGACAGTCGTGGTGACATTGGCAGGACACGTTTTCCTTTTTTCCTTTAGTTTTATTTGGCAGTGGGTGCAAATGATTAATCTTAACCTGTCTTACAACTGTAGCCACTGTTAAAAGGCAAGCCAGGCCCCATGATTGTTCAGTACATAGTCTCTCACATACGCAATCTAAATACTTACAAAACTAGAATCACATGAGCAACTAACTAGTGTGCAGCTAAAACCATTCATATTAAATGCAGATTTTTTCATTCTTTGTGTACTGAAAAATGCTTTGCCAAATTACCAAATATCAGCTGTATTTGTGGTGTGTCTTGTGTTGCCGGAATGCTTGTTTCTGACATATAAAACACAAAAGCAAAAACAAAAAATAAAAATAAAATAAAATAAAAGGAACAGACATTTCCCATTGCAAACCCTTTATGGAAATCGGAACCTGGTTTTGCTCCCACTGGAATACATATTAAAATAAGCAAAACCATTGGTTACCATAATCAAAATCACTGCAGTATAAGAGTACACAATAATTGTTAAATACTTTGAGGCTCAGGACCTAACCTTTGATTTGAGACAAAAGAAAGCGAGCCAGATGTTGAGACTCTGGTGAAGGAAACAAATGCTGTCATTCGCACAGAAAACCCCAAACTTTGAAACACCTGTTTTTCGTTTTATTGTACTCTGGAAAGACCAACAGAACGGTCTTCTGGACATTCTCCATTCAAATTCTTCAGAATTAGGGGTTGATTGAATGAAATACAAAGCATCTCTTCTGTAGTTCATTATTCCCTTGGATTAAAATTGCATCTTCGCTTCAGAACCATCTGGAATTAACGCAGCAACAAAGTCAGTCAGTTCAGTCACTCAACAAAGTGGGCAGTGCAGCGGTTTTTGTGAGCTGAGTTCTGAGCTTTAAAACACAAATGAATGCCTTTGAGCACTGATTTTGGCACCATGCTACAATGACCAGTGGGATAAAGTGGCAAGAATACAATTGATCCATCCTCATCGCTCGACTGTCAGCAAGTCATCACCCAGCCAAAATCACATGAACCCTTTGTGTTATGACTATTTACATATTTCCTCCAAAAATACAATTAAAAATGGCAATGTAATGAGCATGGAGCATGAGACAAATCTTATATACCTTATTTTGTTCTGTTTTACAACCCCCTCCCCCCAAAAAATGTTCCCAGAAATATAAACATAACATTTAAAAAAAGAATTGATTTTTGAAGCTTTTGACCTCACTACATTTCAATGTGACACATTTTCAACACACACTGAATTATTTTTTTGTCTTTCAACAAAAACTGGTACAACGTAGTTCTAAACACAAAATAACAACAGTCTACATGTAAAAATATAACTTTTACATACACAATTTCAAAATAATGGTAAGTTTGCATTTGTTGCATACAATTTACAAATGTCTGTGTTTCCTTAACAGCTGATTAGCAGTGAGTGGAGCAGATGGAACTCCGGTCCCTTTTGTCCTGTGGCGGATGCCGTACGATGTGATGTCATGGCACATCAAGGGTCATTAAAAGCCATGTCTCTTGAAAAGTAACACTGGAGTGCCTTTTGTGTTTCTGCCAGGCCTTGAGAAAATAATTCTTCCCTCAAACAATCTCTCCTTTGAAAATGGCACCATCCTTATATATCGTATATATTTATACATTTATATATATTGATTTTCTTATATATTCTTTTCCAGTTTCAGTGCCTTGTGTTGATTGGATAAGTTAAACCACGTAAAAAGCTCGCTGTTGCATCTCCCGCAGCGGTCCGTGGTTCGGGTTTTTGACAGAGAAACCAGAACAGACAAAGAATAAGAGAAACATACAAAAGAGAAAAAAATCCGCTTTACACATACAACCACACACTTGTACTGAAGACTACAGTGGCTCACGGAAAAGCCAATATTCATAAAAAGCCGATAGCTATAATACAACGCTCAGTAACGGACATGTTGCTCGCTATGGAAACAGGCTGCAACTTTTGAGGGCAAAGGGGAAGGGGGCAGGGTGGGGGCGAAACTTACTCAAAACAGGATCGTTCAGTGACACGCCTTCTAATTACATATAAGCATACAGTACATTAAATACAGTTTATCCAAAAAATACTTTTTTTTCCTTTTTACTTTTTTTAAATTCCAGGCCATAAAAAACCTGACTGCATAGACCTAATGACTAACGATTCCCTAAGCTTGCATCCTAAAAAGTTCCAATAATGTCCTCCGCACATTTTTAATGATATGAACTCTAAAAGGCACATTGGTACAAGTGTAGCATGTTGAAATTGCATCTCTGGGGATTGAGGGCGGGGTTTTAGGGGCAAAGAGAGGGCAGGGTTTAAGGACAGGAAGGGGGGGTGGGGGGTGGGGTTGGGTGACAGGACCTGGGTAAGACCGAAAAAGCAAAGTGATGGACGGCTAGGTCTCAGCTGCATTTTATCAGTGGCGTGGGCGTGGCGTGGCGTGATCGCTAGGGGAAAATGTGGCGTCTGCGCGATCAGCGACGCCCGCGTTTCCGCCACCGCCGCCCGACTAGCCGAACTGCGTCTGCCCGCCTCTCAGCTTGAGCCTGTCCCCTTCCTAGCCACTCGGCGTCCTCCTGACTGAAACTGGCTTCCATGCCATCGCTGCCGGCCTCCCCTATGGCTGAAAAGACTCGGCTGCTCTGCCCCCCCAAAAGGTACGCCCAGTAAAATCAACTCTGGGACATCTGCTGGTTTAAATTTGCTAACGGGGCAACAGCGCTTCTCTTCTCCAATACACAGCCACACTAACCAACTATGAACCCCAACAAAATGTTATCTTAAAATCGTCTGTTCTGTTTAGAAGTACACTTTTTCATTATTGCAAGGTTTACAATTTCATGAAAGTCGAAATCATCCTTTTTTTTTTTTTTAAATCCCCCTCCCCTGAAGACCTACAGGTTGATTACATATACTGTGTATATATAGTTTTATTCATTTATACTTCCAAGAGGAGTTCAGGCACGACTGCAAGTGTTCCACAGTGTGGAGAAGATTGCCACTCAATAGGGCTGCTCTTAACAGCTCTGCATCGTTTTTACAACATTCCTAATGATATGTTTGGAGAGTCGTCCATCAAGTTGCACATTTTTTCTTTTTTTTTTACGGGAATGCAGGAAAAAAAGGGTTAAAAAACTCTTGTGTCTGTTCCTTTAGCCACTGTACATCTGCAGTTACATCTACATAAGAAAGGGAGGGGGAGGAGATAAAATTGTTGGGTCAAATGGTTGGTTGATTGATTGATTGATTAATTGATTGATTGATTGTTTGATTGGTTTGTGGGGAAAGGATAACGTTGTCAAAGGAAGTGGTCGCTCATCATTTTGATGAACTCTGGCAACTTGGACCTGAGGAGGAAAACATGAGGAATGTCAGTGTTGCACTTCCAATCTCCATGGAAACACGGGCATGCAGCTATTACTACAACAACAACCAGAAACATGAAAGTGCGGATCAGAAACTCAGAGGCAATTACTGAATCAGCTCGCACAACAGGGTTAACAGCTAAAACATTCAGTCTTGTTCTGCCACTAAATGAGGAAGTTGACTTCAGAACACACAAGACCCTGGGAGAAAACTTTCAGACTGTCAACTCAAAGAGGTGTAATTATAGTGTAGAGAAAGACAGTAGCTTTGTAGATGCCTACTAGCAGCCAATTGTGACAGGTTAACTTTTTTTTCCCTTTGTGGTGATACTTTGCTCAATTCATGTAATTTTGTAATCGTGTAAACTATT
The DNA here is from genome assembly GCF_013347855.1 of Anguilla anguilla. Classification (NCBI taxonomy): domain Eukaryota; kingdom Metazoa; phylum Chordata; class Actinopteri; order Anguilliformes; family Anguillidae; genus Anguilla; species Anguilla anguilla. Next base: position 21,701,328 of record NC_049214.1, on the reverse strand, counting down.
CCAAAATATGACTGTGTGCGGAAACACCCTTAAAATTTAAGCAGCCAATCTAAAAGCCCTAATTGTTATACCCTAGAAGTGTTATGGGGTGTTCACATTTCACTGCTGTCTTCTTGTTGTAATGATACTCTTTTTTAATAGCAGATATATATTTTTATTTATTTTATGAGCCCAAAAGCAATTGCCAGTTGAATTGGAATGAGGTCATTGCCATGGGTTTCTTTGCCTGAAGAAGAAGCTGAAATGCATTGCCTTTAGTAATAGTGCTTTATTGATATAAAATTGCTCTTTTGACTTTTATTGGTATTTTAATGTTTTGTTTTCTCTGAGTGCACTTACGTTAAATGCAACTATCACAGTAGGGGGAAAACTGCACCACTAAAAAGAAATAAAAGATCACCCGCCTCATATTGATATTGCGGTTTCCTTGCACATAATTGAAGACGCAGTGTCGTTAACGATGACTAGAGGAGAAGGGGGGCAGTAACAGGCCACGGTATTGAGCTGATAGCTCCACTAGAAAACTGCCCTGAAGTCAAGCAGTTTCCTGACTGTAAACCGTGGTTTGATGTTCACATATTCAGCAATAATTGTACTCTTTGGGATTTAGAGAAATAATTGTAAGACCTGATTCGGCAGCACATTATTGCTGTTCTATGTGACTCCGTATAAGGGCAGAGATGTAAAGACCAACTGTAAACAGTGTATATTTATAAGAGATACACACTCAGTGTTGTAACAGATATATTCTTAACATAATTAAAGATGGCACACATGTATAAAAATGTTGAGTGCAGAGCTTCTATAAAAACAGTTTAGAAGAAAGCAGGAGGCCAATACAAAAGTGCAAATGATATCCTGAGCATTAGACCTTTTTCCAGGCCCATTACCAGTAGGAACGATGACTGCACCTACAGCAATAACTGCATTATACAATTACAAATATCATTTAAATTAAAATGAGTAAAAAACCAGTTTAGACTAGTATGGTAACTCTAAAAAAAACGTTATATGGCTAATTGTGATTATAGTGATTTTTAGAGCACATCTTCAGCAATCAAACATTACTAACCAATCACAGGTGTGCACTGTCTGTACCCGTGGGAAGTGTGTGGATGACGATATAATTCTCCTCTCTGGTGTAAACGCTAGTGAACAACGTAAGGTTTATCCTTAAATTTAATCGCTATTATACCCTGTGAAAACAGGCCTTCGGACATTTCATAAAGGTGTAGAGGATGGAATAAGCTGGTTATATTGGGTGATAACACAGCATAATTCAGTATATTTAGTTGCCATCAACGATATTGGAAGTAGTTTTCTCAAATACAGCTGTGTAGAGCTGTTCTGTGTAGTGTTTTTTCCAGGCACAGAAAAATAATGGTGAAACTAATTAATTATTAAGAAGCATTTTATAAGATAACTTCAGGCATGTTGCAAGTGAAACTAACAGAAACAAGGTTAATTTTTTGTCTAAGACACCATAAGCCTAAATCATGCATGTGACACAAACCTTATTCTACATGCTGAATCAGTGACTGTGAACTTGCCTTGGCAATGCAGTAAATTAAAAATTTAAAGAAACAGTTCAACCTACAATTAGATGCTAGTCATTCAAATTCTTACCTCAAGAAATGTCTTTTGAGGTTAACTAGCACATGCAACTCTGTAACCACTCGATCTTGTTAGCAGGTCTCTCATCAGAACAAGATCTAAGAGGCTATATCATAATGGATATGGTTGTAACTGCACATAGATATTTTAAAGTATAACTTCTGCTAAATCTTCTGTGTTCATGGACTTAAATTGATTCTGAACTGAGGGCTTGTGAAACCTTTTTGATGGACTAATCAAATCAGAAATAATGCATTGCACAGAGCTGCCCGTCTGACCAAACATACTTCTAGACGTACGAAAATGAATGATCAACATTAAATTTTGCAGTGAATGATCTCATAAAGTCAAAAAATTTATTGCTTTCTATATTATTGAATGTTCATGGTTGAGACTACAGTACTGACTACTCTATTATCATTATTGTTTATTGGTCTAATGTATGGCTAAATGGCTTCTTTTTAATAATACACAAAACAATAAGATATTTAAAGATATTTTAACTGTTTAAATTTTTCTTGTCTGTGTTTTCTTTCATTTACACTTGAATGTTGATGTATCACATGAAATTTGGAAGCTACAGATATGTTTTATATTGTATTGAGATCCCATGGTGCGCTGATGTATCGCAACGTCTCTGAATTTCTGTCAGTCACCTTTGACCTTTTCACACTGAATATACCATAGGAAGAGGTCCTCACATATACAGGAAGGTGAAATGGCAGAACTTTCTCAAAAGCATAACATAGACCTAGAAAAGGGCATTATCTAAGCAATTACAATAGGGGCAGAAACAGCAAGAAAACAACCTACAAGCGTGCTAAAACAATAAAAACCTCTCACACACACACGACAAAAGCACACTTACTGCCAATCTGTTGTTAAAATGTACCCGGTGTTTAAAACAATCACAAGCTGATTGTTCCCTCCCTGCCGTCTACAGAGGACTCCTCAAAGCACCCTGCCCGCCCGATTGGTTCACCGTGTTACGGAGGGACGGGCAGCAGCCTTCCAGGAATCAGAATATTCTCTGATGATTTCACTAGTTTGCCCGGTGAATCAATTGTGCTGTGTACTATTCGTACAGGAAGCAGCCATGCCAACCAATAGCACAATGCAAAACGAGACTATGAATCTCTGCGTGCAATTTATATCCTTTTTATTTTTAATTCAAGGAATAAGGATGCTTTTTAAAAACCAAATTAGTTTTTTTTTTTTTTGTTGTTTGGTAAATATCTATTGGCGGTACACATGTGAAACAGCAGATTAGTTTAAAGTGAAATATTCTGACCATTTATGGGTTTCTTTTTACATTTGTCCCATTGGATTGCCGTCGCCCATGCTGTGGTGTGATCCGGCCAGGGACAGGGGCGGCCCGTCCGTCGACACCTTCTCCTCCTCCCGTCGCTTTAGGCAGGCGGCCTTGGGGTTCAGGTTCCTCTCTGAAACGGACAGTCGGTTGGCTTTTTAAATATAACCGTCCTTTATCAGACCCGGAAGACCCTGAGTACACACTATCAAGTGTGCTCACGGACCAAGATGCACAGTGCAGTTTGCACCGACTTTAGAGTGTGGGGCTCTGCCATTTTAACAGGAATGATGTCAGTGAGTATAAGGCCAGGTTTGTCATGGCTTTGAAAGGACATAAAAAATGGAGCTCGAAGCTCATTTTCTAGTGTGATACTGTTTTAACTCCGCCTTGGCTGGCCAGTCATGCCTTACAAGTCCCAGCATGGCAGAAAGTCTTTCAACACCACTGTAATTCATTTCAGCAAGACGTCATGCGGGATCAGAAGGAATCGTACGTCAGCGCAAGACTGAACAATGTGTTCCCTGGTAATACGGTTATTTTTTAGTGAGAAACATTTGTTTTTCTTCCCTAGTAGGATTATGCTGCGAAAACCAGAATTACTGAAGAGCAACATTTTTCACAACTTGTCTTACCACAGGGAAGACTTCAGATGCCTAGTTCTCATGAAAATGAACAGTGAACTTACAAACAGTACTGAGACATATGATAGAATGCAAAAAAAAAGATCTTGTGCTAACAATAAATAGGAACCGTGGGAAAGATTTTGCCACTATATTAAACTTTTTCCGTCAACATTATTTTAAGGTAAATATTTAAGCAATGGTAAAACAACACATTCTAGTTCTTCAGCTGTCACTGCCACCCAGTGGGCTAAAGATGACTCTACAGTGGCACATGACATCATTAATAAGTATGTTTACTGCTGTGACAAAGTCCCTACATAATGTGAAGAGCTGACTCAAATACACCATTGTAACGTTATATCCTCTCCAATTTTCAGCTTGATGCTGTTAGACGGACATTTGCTTAATACTCTCCAGTCACAGTATACAAAACACTGCAGTCCTAACTCTGAAACTCGAGAAAGCCATAAGCAATGATGCGGCACCCTGTCAACAATTTGCAATCACCAGCTATTTCCGTTCTCAGACATTTTCATTTAATGGCAGACTCTCTACATCATCCCATTTGCTGAGAATGTTAGGTTCAAAAGAGCCATAGATACCAATACATGAGCACAGGTAATGAGGTTTAAAGTATCCGTAAGCAAGCCTGCAACAACCTGTCAAGCAGTTATTTTTTCACTCATTTTCTAAACTAGATTTCAGCTCGACAAAAGGAAAGGCATGGATAATTATTCAGAATACATTCAGACAGACGGATTTGACATAACATGCAGGCAGTACTAGGAGTAACATATGCTGTTATTGATGCTGAATGGAGGTGCTATGCTGCTAGTGACTTTTCACATGCAGCATTAGAAATGAAATAATCTCATGTTTTTTATATTCAGCTGTTACAATAGCGAGCATTCTCGGGTACTCTATGCCAATGTGATGGAGGACTTCTTTGTCAGGTATAAAGCAGTAATAAAATTCCTTTGTCAGCTGCGGTCTTTCGTCAAGGAGCAGCAGTCTTATTTATTCACAAGGCATTCAGATATAAAGATGCTACAGGATATGCTATCAAAAGGTCTTACAAGGTCTATTACAGGACCGTACTGTGAGATGTGACACAGCGAGGTGTTATGGAACGCGTTACTGAAAAGTGCTACCTTGTGCGTTACAGAGATATGCTGCTAGACCAGTTATAGACTGGTGTTTTGGGGCGTGTTGCAGAAAGTCTTCACGGGACATTATCATGGAGAGGTGCCACAGGGCGTGTTACAGAGAGACGCTGCAGGACGCGCCGGAGACAGGAGCCACGGGCGGAGCTACGGAACCCGTTACGGAACCCGTTACGGGCGGCGGCTGGGACACTGACCTCGGACCTGCTGCTCCAGGCTGAGGATGACGGCCACGGCCTGGTGCAGGATCAGCAGCTTGGTCTGCGGCTTGTCGCTCTTCAGGTGCAGCTGCACCATGCGGCCCAGCTCCTTGAAGGCCTCGTTGATGTCGCGAACGCGCAGCCGCTCCCGGGCGTTGTTGGCCATCCTGCGCTCCTTCTCCCGCTCGATCTTCTGCTCCGGGGACAGGTCCTCGTCGTCGTTATTGCTGTGGGACGCACACCCGGTCGTGCGGGGGAGGGGGGAAAGAGGGGCCGACACCATGCGGTCAGGGTCATTGCGCACAAAGAGGCGTGTCTGCGTACGAACAGCCTCTTACATCACATCTGCATTTAGCAGACGCTCTTATCCAGAGCGACTTACACAAGTTTTATATAGCACCTTTTACATTGTATCCATTTATACAGCTGGATATATACTGAAGCAATGCAAGTTAAGTACCTTGCTCAAGGGTACAACGGCAGCGCCCTGCCCAGGAATCGAACCCATGACCTTTTGGTTACAAGCCCAGTAGCTTACCCACTGTGCTACACCGCCGCCCACTGTGCTTCTTTCTGCCTTTAACTCTATGATCACACATAATCAAACCGACTAAACTAACCAGTCAACCAGACCCTGAGCTATACTGTTAGCAAATTAGCAATGACGTAAAGGTTTGCAGTTGGTCCTTCGTACTGTTTTAATTTGTTACGTCGATACTAAATCGGATGGACTGTCAGCCAATTGTATTTCAAATCTAAGCTCTTATGTTTTGCCCCATATTCTATGTTTGTGAGGGGTCTCGCTTGCCTATCCACTTTCAGAGTGAATTACCGCCATTCACAGTAGGTTCAATGTAGGAAAAAAGAGCAATATTAGATAGGATGCCCGTAGTTACTTTGCATTCCTAATATAACACATGGTCTGGCTGCTAGGCTCAACTAAATGAAAACAAATCACTATTATGCTTCAAATTATACACATAAAACAACAGCTGCTTCACATTGCATTAAAACAGGTCTACATACTAACATTTTACCTAGAAACAATTATATCAGGAATAACAACAGTCATATAATCAACACAACATTGTCACAACAAAGATCTAAGAATTTGGCTGAATTTAGTCCAATTAACCATTCCAGGTGGAAAGCTATAAACCCTTTGAAGACCTTTGCAGTCAGGCGTTTATCCTGGGATGAGGTGCACACTGGGTGCTTTGAGAACCTGGACAACCTCCCTACACTCACGTGTGAGAGACAGCTAAAACCAGGCCCAAGACCATGGAATGACCGGCACAACCCTGTTGAGAGTGCATGTGAAGGGCAGGATTAGCCCACGCTAATGCTCAGTCGTGTCACTACATGAACATGAGTGCGTGTTCTGCAAATCTGCTATGTGTGAAGTCACTGTGGTGGGTGATGTCACGCCAATGGAATGTACCGGAAAGCCTTTGCAGGCAAAGGGAGCGTCACTGGACAAGGAGTACTTCCTTTTGGGTGGGTTTGCCGATCCTTTTTTTTTGGATTTTTTTAGCTGCCTCTCAAACCAGTGTTCACTTCATCAAAGTCCAGCGAAGGAGTTGAATGAAGCGAGCGCTGTCGTTACGGTTACCTAGATCTCGACCTATCAATTGACTTGAGGTCCTTGCTGTCGTTGTCGTCCTTCTTGTTCTCCAGGGACTTGGCGTCCTGCAGGTTCTCGTCCCCCTCGTCCTCCGACTTGATCTCGGAGCTGACCGACGAGGTGCTCTGGCCCTGCAGGCCGCTGGAGAGAGCTGGGAGGGAGGAGGAGAGAGAGAGAGAGAGAGAGAGAGAGAGAGAGAGAGATGGATAAAGCGTACGAGGGAAGAGAGATGACCTAATCACTGTGCATGGCTTCTTATCATTTCATATAGCTCAGACAGTGAGGCCATGGCGAGTAACGTCAGTAAGCACAGTCACCTCCGCCTGGTTCCAGCTGCTGGATTCCTGCGCTCGCTGTGTCTTCCCAGTGCTGTTGCCATGCCTACCCTGCAGCTAGAGCCTTGATAATCACCCACCAGAAATGTTTGAAAAATATGAAAAAACAAGATCTGTGTCCGTATTTTTTTCCCCCACACAGAACTGATGCATTATTTTACTTCTGCTGACAATTTTAAGACAGCCATTTTGTTTGTTATTTCAGGGGTGTGCCCAAAAGTGCTTGCAGTCCCCTGGCAAAACCTGTGGTTTCATCTTTATAGTGTTATCTTCAATCCAAAATGGCGGTGCAAATGTACAATAAAAAGGACTTTACATGCACTGTGTGTGGTGCATGATTCACTGTATGTGCATGTGTGTGTGCGTGTGTGTGTGTGTGTGTGTGTGTGTGTGTGTGTGTGTGTGCGTGACCCCGTCATCAAAGCGCATGAAACTTTCACATCCTCAGCTACTATTGGAAGAAGGATGAGAGGCTGGAGTGTAGAGACAATACCAAGGCTTTAAATGGGGGGAGGGGGGGTTGTATGCCCACCTCTTTCTCACCCCCCCCCCCCCCCCCAGACTGCTGGTCTCAGAACACTGTTCCCTTTGTTCAGTGTTACTCTGCGCTGGCTGGGCCACAATTCCTGTCAAAATGAAACATTTTCTGCTGTTCCCACACCCAGGGGAGAGAGCCGTCGCCTCCCCCAGGAGAAAAGCGTCTCAAACGCTGCCCTGCTCAGTGCCACGTCTGACAGGCCGGTTCTGCGCCAAGCGGTCGCCCCCCCTCCTCTCTCTCTCTCTCTGTCTCTCCCCCCCCTCCTCTCTCTCCCTCTCTCTCTCTGTCTGTCTGTCTGTCTGTCTTTCTCTTTCTCTCTGTCTCCCCCCTCTCTCTCTCTCTCTGTCTGTCTCTCCCCCCTCTCTCTCTCTGTCTCTCTCTCTCTCTCTGTGTCTGTCTTTCTCTTTCTCTCTGTCTCCCCCCCTCTCTCTCTCTCTGTCTGTCTTTCTCTTTCTCTCTCTCTCTGTCTCTCCCCCCCTCTCTCTCCCTCCCTCTCTCTCTCTCTCCCTCCCTCTCTCTCTCTCTCTCTCCCTCTGCCCTGGCCCCCACACACGCGGGTGTTTACACGCACTGAAAGGGTTCAGAGGCGGGCGTGCTCTGCCTCTCAGCCCAAACAGGCTTTAGGGGCGGGGCGTGCCGCTTACTCCCGGGCCACTGGGCTCTGCTTTACGTTTCCGTGGACACTGACACGCCGGTCCTGCCGATATGGGCGGGGATGGGGGGGGCAGAAATACAGGGCGATTCGGACGGATGCACACTTCCTCTCCACCTCGGCCGGCCAGTCACGGCTTACACACACACACAAACAAACAGGGGACGTCCTTGAAGTCCGCCTCGTGGGACGGATCCGGTTACGGCCGGGCCTCGCCGGCACCTCCCCACCCCCGGAAAAAGCCCTGTCAAACGGCACGGCCAAAACACGGAGCGTAGCTACCGCGAGCAACGAGAAGCGCCACCTTCCTAACGGGCGTGAGCTCCTTTGTCCTGAGGAAGCCGTGGTATGAAGGCCCGGGATGAGGTCACACGTCATTACTCACAGCATGACTTTCCCATCCCGCAGCATCATTAGCTACGCAGCAGTCAACTACAGGTGTGTGTTCAGCCTGTCAGCTTCGGTTGCACAGAGGCTATAATTAAGGATGCCACTATAACATAATCCTACTCATTCACTGAGGCATTCAGGAGTCGTAAGGTGCACTCCGGAAGAATACAAAGACGGACAAGCACCTAAATTCCAAGTCACCAAATGTTTTGAAAGCCTCAAACCTGTATGATCAGCCAGTTTATAGTTCTTTCACATGAAACTCATCCTGAGCCAAATACACTTCATGAGTCATTACATGAATCTTCATGATGACTTGCCGTGTCACAGTAAGTCCCACCCCCTACCCCACTTAATGCTTCCTTCTGCGGCTGCTCGCACAGAAACACAGCTTTTTATTTAGGCTTTTGGTTTAAATGCTCTGCCACCTTCTCTCACCCTTAAACAAGCATTATTTCACATTATTCTATATGACTGCAACTTCCTTTCCCCATTTATTTTTGCGCACTCAACTGCTCATTAGGCAGTTACCTTGTACCTCTGTTGAACTTGTTGCCAAGGAAGCAATTTTCAGAAAGAAATGTTTGCCATTATAAACCAGCCAGGAGCTAATTTGCTTTCTTGTGTGGGTCATAAATAATTTCTCCTTTCCACATATTCATATTTAAAGTCTATTTTGTGCTCCTTTCTTAATCACAGTTACTTGTACACTCAACTCGGGGCCTGTAAAATAAACAGATTATGTTCACATAAAATAAAGGCTCTGCTGCTTTTTCAATATCCTCCCCACAGAGCATATTTAACTCATTGCTAAACTGTTAGTGGCTGCAATTTTTGATACGCATAAAATGCAGGGAGGTGCGTCACGAAACACCGATCAACTGACTTACCTGTCTGACAAGTTATTAATTTATACCCTGATGACATTTCCACAGTGGTATGTGACTTACGCACCCTGTGTTCTAGACACCAGCTCATAAATACCAACACGGACAAAATATGAACTTTTGGAACCGTGGAACATTCTGGATGCCAGGCTCTCGGCTCATTACCCGACTGAGGTACTGGAGTCATTTATACTTTGAACAGCCCCGTTCTCCGGGGAAATTAAACTGCAGTAGGAGGTGGCGGTAGAGGTCTCCGTGCCCCCCGTACTTACCCCGGTACGGGTCTGGCGGCTGGCTCAGGTCTGGCGACGTGGCGGACTGCACGGGCAGCTGGGGGACTGGCACTTGGTTGGGCACGATCGGGTGGCTGCCTCTCAAACCCACGCCGTCCTCGCGGTGCGCGCCCACCTGCGAACGAGGAGAGGGGCTGGTCAGACAGGGGGCCCGGGCTCGGACAGCTCCGCGTGGGGACAGCTCCGCGTGGGGCCGCCCCCGTGACCCAACCAGCTTCGCCGCATTTTTAAATACAGCGTCAGCAAACAGCACAGGAAAATTTTCCAAGGTTAATCACGAAATACCACATCCACAGGCCAGGAGACAATGACAAAGCACAAATACCATGACTCATGTGCCAACTGTCTAGTGGATAATAATGCACATATGTAAGACTGAAACTTACTAAACAAAGAGGTCCTCTACAGTGGTCAAACTGGTAAATTTACCTAAACGCAACGATTATTGCATAGCATATAAGCTAAATCTTGAAACAATTTGGGTGATCACGTTGGACATCACAATGATTCAGCCATCCCGCCCAACCGTGTGATTAGCTACCCTAGTTTTGCAACGGGGCTTATTCTTTCTCTGAGCAGTCGCAGAGTGCCGGAGTTGACCTGCAGAGGGCGCCCTCTCCTCGTGCATCGCAGAGCGGGCCCGGGCTGCCTCCATTTCCCGTCTTGCGCTTGTGACAAACGCGGTGGAGCTGCTCAGGCAGGTAAAATACAAAATGATCTCCCAGGGTGCCTCGACGGAGCGCACTGATTCCCATCCATCTGTCTTCCATCATGTCCGCCAACAGAACTGACAATTATCTTAATGCCCATATGTTTAATTGTGGGCTTCCTAATTCCCTCGACAGAATCAGGAGATCCAGCAGGAATTGTGATTTGGCACAAGTTTTTTATTTTCCCTTTTTTTTTTTTTCATTTTAGGAATACAATTCGAGGACCTGCCATTTTTTTTTTCTCCTTCCTCCGCCTGTAATTCGGGCTAAGCCTCTGACGGCGGCAGTCGGAGATGTCAGCGACGCCTCCCCGCTCGATGCAAATATCAGAAAATGTCGACGGGCTTTACGGGAACAGGCAGCGCGTTCCAAGCCGGCATTTGTTCGCTTGTCTTTCATCACGCCGCGGCCCCCAAATGCAAAATGGCACCATCCTGGCGGAGGATATAAGGGCTGGCGTACATATTTAATAAAGGTTTTATATTTAAAAACTAAACTAAATTAGTATCATGATGCGAGCGCGCGGAGCGGGGCGCGCTGGGGATATGGTTCCCAGTGTAGCCTGTCATCCTTGCCATTGTTAATCAGGAAGATGGCGCTTCACCCGCCTGCCGTAGACTGATTATGCCGCGCAGAAACACAAAGTTTCTGGGTCAAGTGTGGGGCTGCATCATCTCCGCTCACTTCCTGGAGCGCAGGGGGAGAGCGACTCGGTTCCTGCACGCGTACCCGTCTGCATTCTGCAGTTTCTCCCCTCCTTCACGCTCAGACACTTCAAAGAAAGGAGGCCCAGATTATTATCAGAGCACATTTCACCTTTATCGGCACAGGAAATTTTAACAGATCTTCTTTAAAAAATTTTTTTAAAAAGCAGCTGTCCTTTATGAAGCATAGCCTATTGAATGTAGGCCTACATAATTACAACAATGTTTTGGACTGATTGCAATTTTAAGTACATGTAGTTTTACTGACTGCCATGTAATATGGGCTACAGCACCTACAGACGAAACGGCATCTGCAGTAGGGTAGGTACAACAGAGCTGGTGATGGGCTCATTTTCTGATATATGCCCAGATACCCAAATGTCTCAGGGTGGAAGTGGGCATCTCAGCTGTCATAATGTGGACGGCAGAGGACTTTTATTGTGACATTCGTGACCCACACTCTGGCCACAGAGGTGTGCTGAAAGCCGGTCTGTCTGTCTGTGGTCCTGCCCGCCGGCCGTGCTAGCAGCACAGCAGAGCTAATTGCGGGTTAGCCGCGCGGGCTACGGGGCGGCAGTGTTTACACAGCGCGGCGCTCGCTCACAAACGACCTCTGTTTGAGCGGGAATGACGAGGCCCAGGCCTTTCCTGACAGTGCCTTTCAACAAGAAGCACTTATGGCTGGAGTCTGGAGTCCGAGAGGGAGGGAAAAAAGACCCAAAGCAACGCGCCGAAACACAGCCGGCATTCCAGAGGTGTACGCGTCCGATGGGCACGAGGAGCGGAGGATGCCGGAGGCACAGGTTCAGCTGCGGTCAATGCTTCAGTTATGCATTTCAGCCGTTAAAAGGTATCATTCTAAATATGAAATTGTGGAGCTTAAAACTGCGGTTAAACTGTGGAAATTACCCTTCAACAGGAAGATAAATGAACCTTACTTTATATGAATTTTCGCGACTCTGTTAACAATAAGTACATAGCCTACTAATAACAACATACTAATAGTTTTACTCTTATTACCAACACAGCTATGCCAACTCCCCTCACGTCAGCTATTGGCCTGTCATTTTGATGAACCAGGGTGGTCTTAACTCCACAGAGCTTTCATGAGCCCTGGTTGGCTTCTCAAACACTTTACGGAAGACCCTTGTACAGGAAAACCAACTTAAAAAAAAAAAAAAAAACCTAAGCAAAAGAGACTCGTCTTTCCTTTTTTAGTTTTACAGAAAATCGTTTCCTCATGACTTTACAGCCATAAACAGGACCATTACTGAGTAAACTCAATCAAACCTTCGGCCTTAAACCACTGGAAATGAAAGATGAAAAGTGAGGTGAACTGGTTTTTCATAAAATCCCTTGTGAACGGCCAATCAAAGGGGCAACGTTCTTTTTAAAATACCCACATTACCTGGCAAAGTGGCTCTATGCCAGCCATGCCTTTCAGTGCTTAAATCTGAATGCTTCCATATGCTCCATCTCATCCTTAGATTCATTGCCGTTAAAGTAGAGAAGAAAAAAATTAAAGAAAAAAGTTCAGAGCTCCCACAGTGGCCTAAGGCAAAAAAAAAACTCAAAACTCAAGGTGCAAATGTTGGTAACAGGGGATCGCTAAATCAGAAACATATGGGGGCATTTGGTAGTAAGGCAAAATGTGAAGTGCAAGCAATGCAGACCAGCACGTCAAAACATAAGCTAACCATCCAATTTTCAGAATTCAATTCTTTCAAAAAATTATTTTCCCCAAACTAAAGGGAGGGGTTTAGAGTCTAGTTTAAGGCCCAGATACCTCGTATGTGTTAATTAGATATGCCAAATACAAGAATATCAGCTACATTTCTCAAAAAATCATTATTTCTGTGTGATGGGCAACAAAACAAAACTCAAAATAAAATTTAAAATACTCAACACAATATAGTTAACATACATCTGTGAAAAATATGAAATGCAGTGTTTTATAACATTACTTAAGTTATACTGCATTTCCATTTTTAATGCCAATTTCATTACTCATCTTAAATCAACAAAACATCAAAATTTTGTAATTTTTTTGAATAATATACAGATAACAGGCAAGAACAAAACTGCATAAACACAGTTTATTGCCATCACCCAAAATAGCTCATTCATTCAGTCAAGATGGCAGGTCAATATGCTTGTAAAAACAGGTCTCAAGGTGTATTTTGTTAAGACATATTAATAAAATATGCTTCAGTCTTCACATTCAATAAAATGGGGCTCTGAATCTAAGGTCACTGGGCTAATCAAGAAATGATCAATCACAGTTTAACACAATAGACTGACATGTTTATGGGACTAAAAATGGCCCCCTGTTTATGAACAATTGAAACTGCGGCACAAACGCGTTAATAAAATAAAGAAATAAATAATTAATTAGGCTCGCATAAAAAGAATGGTTTACATTACGCAGAATAGTTAGAACAGATTGACTTCCTCTCTAGTCTTAATAATAGAAGCTGAGCTAACTTTGCACAATACAGTATTTATCTGAAGTGTCGAGGCCCAATGAGGGGTTAGGATCGAGGGGTCAGGCCGTGGGTGGGGGGAGGGGGGCGGGGGGGGTTGGTGCTACAGTCTGGGCTGGGCTGATCGAGGGAGGAAGTTTCATTTGGCTCAAACGCTTTTCTCCGATCAATGCCAAGAGGTGGGACCACCGCTCGCTCTGCTCCTCAGCGTTCCCAGCAAACTGCAGCTGCTAAACATTTTCAGCTCCCTGGAAGCGCACAAGTCGCTTCTTAAGATGGTAATTCAATTAAGAGAGAAACCTCGAGTGGCATATTGTACCTTAAGAAAGGGGGCGGGCGCTGTGGGGGAAAGTGCGGTTGACTAGACGCTGGGAATTTAGATTTTGAAGTGCCGGGCGCTCACAGCGTGGGACTGAAGCCCGTCCGCCCCGCGATAATGTGCGCGTGCCCCAAAACTTTACATCCTCCCCTTCGCCCCCGCGAGCTGACGTCAAATTCTATCAAACAGGTCAAAATGGCCTCCCCTTGCAACAAAAAAATACGAGCCAAGCAGCCTTCATTGACCTCTTCCTGTTCGTAGCTCAGAGTCAGTGACGTTCTGTGTAGAAATCTGAAACAGCAATGACGGATTGGGCCCGGTAATGAGGCAGTTATGGTGCGATTCCGGTTCGTGCAAATCTGTCAGCAGTTGCTTGTGTTTCGCAACCACTGTAAAAAAAAGTGTGACATATCTTTCAGATGATTTCACGCACTTGTCAAAGCTAGCCGTGCTAGCCTGTTACCGCTGCTGCTTATGTGATTGCTGGCCAAGGGAGCAACGTCAAATGCCTTTCACAATCGACTATCAAGCCACTATTTCCACGCATGTTGTATGAATTACTCTATAGCATTATCAGGGCAGCTTTCAACAAAGATTAGAGGGACTGCCATTTTATCACTGTTATGTCTGACTTCAGAAAATCCTATAGACTTAATGTAAAACTACCACAGGCTTTAAGACCAGTTGGCCTACTCTACAGTTCAAGTCAGTCTGCGGCAAATAAAAACATTGTTAAAAAAAGGAAAAAAACTATTTCAGACTTCCATTTGAAGCGGGCAGTGCATGCAGCTTTTCCCCCACTAGGGGGAGTGTGAGAGCAGTCTAAAAGCCAGCCCTGACCACTGAGTCACACAGACCCAGGGAGAGACAGAGCTCTAAGTTATGGCCCGTGGAGCTGAAGTTTCCACGGAAAGGCCTCCGAGTCACACAGATCCGCGGTCTGCGGAATAGCGTGCCTTTGTGTGCCGCCGCCGCACCGGTTAATTACATAAGCCACTTCCTGCGTTTCAGTCACGCACAAGTGTTTGCACACACACTCCGCGCTTCTACACTGATTCGGATGCACAAGCTCATTCTGTCAACTCTAAACTGCACGTGTAATTCCTGAGCGTTAATATAACAAGTTACTGCCAATACGTTTTTTTTTGGAACAATAAACAATCATTCCCAGTACGGCATTATGAAAAGCTGAAGAATAATGTGAAGGGTAACAGCAGTGCATGTGGAAATACTCCCGAGGTCTCACTCACAGGACTGAACTGAGTGACAACATGTCAGCACTGCTGTAGGTTGTTAGGACACATTCTTGCAAACAAGTTTTGAAGACTTCCATGGTTACACCCTTGCAGATAGGCCAGAAAGAGCGTACTAGCACTCAGTAGCACGCAAGGCGCCGTTATGAAGTGTGTGTGTGTGCGTGTGTGCGTGTGTGTTGATTTGTGCTTGCATGTGTGTGTGTGTGTGTGTGTGTGTGTGTGCGTGTGCGCTTGCATGTGTGCACGCGAGTGGAGTTGATTTAGGGATTGTACATGTTTAAGAACTTAGCCCCTAGAAAATTATAACAGGCTTCAAAAAGCAAAGCCTTAATCCAAGATAAATTCTTTAATAATTAGAAAAGTAGAAAAGTGAAATGACCTCACATTACAAGAAAAATTTTAGGGAAAAAAAAAAAAACTATAACCAGCTCAGCCAAGTCTCAAGGATGTCGGAAGGTGAGGAAAAAGAACATTTGTCTTAAGACGTCTAATCGGCTGGTGATATGTGAGAGGAGGGGAAAAAAAGCCCTCTTTGAAGCTCTAAAAGGTTCCACACAAAGAGAGCGTGCCCAGATCCCTCCTCTCTAGCGCCACTGGACTTGCAGCGTCCAATCACAGAAGAGCACCGCCGCTCTGGGCGCACTGGGATTCTGGGTCTGAGTCGTGTCATTTCATCGCCAAGAAAATCTCCAGCCACGCCTGCGGTTTCTCTGGGAGCAGAGGCCAGCAATGTCTCTCCCCGCTCAGACCGGGGAGTCCAGCTCCCCTCTTAAAAGCCACACATCTGATGGCTTTTGACCACAATCTGTTCTGCAGAAGATTTGCCGGAGCTTAGAGTCTATTTATTAAAAAAAGGATACAATTTTAAAAGGTATTACTCCATCTTTTTCTAAGCTGTAATGCTCCAATCTCCCCCTTCTAATAGGCTCTACATCAATTTAAACTGCTTAGGAGAACACTTAGCCGGAATGGGCGAGAGTAAGTGTTTAAAGATTAGGCCATGATACCACACCTAACCAGGCTACGGTCACAGATAGTGAGGGCTGGCTGGATGTTTGTTTTGGGGGCATAGGGCTGTCCTGAGAATGAATTGGTGAAGAGAAAGGGGTGGGGTGTGTGTGTGTGTGTGTGTGAGCGTGTCTCTAAATCGTTACATTGGGAAGAGCGCGCATTAGCAGAGAGCTTTAAGACGCAGAAAGCTGTGGCTCACATGCTGTTCTAAATTACACTGCACATCCTCCAAAGTACAAGTGGAATGTTCTAAACGTCGAGGAGGCGGAGGGGGGCCAGCTGCTTTTTCTTTTCAAACTTGCACTGAAAAACCACTGACCTAGCCCCCTCCCCCCCCAAACCCCCAACCCCCCGTCCTCCTTCCAAACACTCTCTCTCGGCACATCATGGGAGCACCTGCTTTCCAAATGACCTCAGTTTCCCATCCCCTGACTTCGGGCTTGTAACAAATCAGTTTTCCAAACACGATCCAGCTGCTCCTCCAGGGGATCTCTTCTGGGGTCTGGGGGGTGGAGTGCCGAGTGCCATTATTGCCCCGCGGATTTCCATCAGGTGACCACTTCCAACCAATAGCTGCGCTCAACAAATATCCCCTTTGCTTTTCTTATTTATTTTTTTGAAAGACAAATTTAACACTTGGCATACTTCACGTGATTTACTTCTTCCATGCATGTCCACATGACTTGTGCTTTAAAATATGCGTGAATATATTTTGGAAATTTTTCCTTAATTATTATAAGCAAACCCGTGATGTGCACTGTCTTACGGTATCTTAAGGGATTTCATGCTTCAGATTTTTTTTTTTTTTTGGAAATGTAATACACAGATCTTTTCATACTATGTTCCACCAATGGAAATTTCCACAAGTGATATCTACAATTTTGTGCATACACCTGGAATACACAAACTACACACCATTGCTATAGCCGGAAATAAATTCAACGGTGTACAAACGAAAGGGCATTTAACGATTTGTTAGACTTTGCTCACACAGACCTCGTTTTGGAAAGCTCAGGTAATGCCATTCAGACTTAAGATTTCAGTGGGGAACATCGGCTGAGGGATCCCAAACAACCTTGACAAGGAAAGCAAACGGAAGAGTTTAAAATAGTTCTCGAAAAATACATTACCTCACTAACATTTTTCTGCTTTATCCGGATAATGGAAAAAAAGTCAGTGAGTCAGTATTCAGCGGTTGTCCAAAATGGCAGTGTTTTTGTGGGGGGTTGGGGTGAGTCAATCAGCAACGCGAGTAACAGATGGCTGAATGTGAATTAGGCAGCGTGATCTGAAGAAGCCTGCGGGGAATCGCGGCACAGTACCGACAGAGAGGAATGCGCTTACAGGCTTACACACCGACCCAACACACACCGACCCGCTCCCCCTGAGCCCAACACACCGACCCGCTCCCACCGCACCCAACACACACCGACCCGCTCCCCCCGCACCCAACACACACCGACCCAACACACACCGACCCGCTCCCCCCTGCACCCAACACACCGACCTGCTCCCCCTGCACCCAACACACACCGACCCGCTCCCCCTGAGCCCAACACATCGACCCGCTCCCCCTGCACCCAACACACACCGACCCCCTCCCCCTGCACCCAACACATCGACCCGTTCCCCCTGCGCCCAACACACCGACCCGCTCCCCCTGCACCCAACACACACCGACCCGCTCCCCCTGCACCCAACACACACCGTCCCGCTCCCCCTGCACCCAACACACACCGACCCGCTCCCCCTGAGCCCAACACACCGACCAGCTCCCCCTGAGCCCAACACACACCGACCAGCTCCCCCGCACCCAACACACACCGATCAGCTCCCCCTGCACCCAACACACACCGACCAGCTCCCCCTGAGCCCAACACACACCGACCAGCTCCCCCTGCACCCAACACACACCGACCCGCTCCCCCTGCGCCCAACACACACCGACCCGCTCCCCCTGAGCCCAACACACACCGACCCGCTCCCCCCGCACCCAACACACACCGACCCAACACACACCGACCCGCTCCCCCTGCACCCAACACACCGACTTGCCCCCCCTGCACCCAACACACCGACCTGCTCCCCCTGCACCCAACACACACCGACCCGCTCCCCCTGCGCCCAACACACACCGACCCGCTCCCCCTGCACCCAACACACACCGACTAGCTCCCCCTGAGCCCAACACCGACCCCCTCCTCCTGCACCCAACACACCGACCCGCTCCCCCTGCACCCAACACACACCGACCCGCTCCCCCTGAGCCCAACACACCGACCCGCTCCCCCTGCACCCAACACACACCGACCCCCTCCCCCTGCACCCAACACATCGACCCGTTCCCCCTGCGCCCAACACACCGACCCGCTCCCCCTGCACCCAACACACATCGACCCGCTCCCCCTGCACCCAACACACACCGACCCCCTCCCCCTGCACCCAACACATCGACCCGTTCCCCCTGCGCCCAACACACCGACCCGCTCCCCCTGCACCCAACACACACCGACCTGCTCCCCCTGCACCCAACACACACCGTCCCGCTCCCCCTGCACCCAACACACACCGACCCGCTCCCCCTGAGCCCAACACACCGACCAGCTCCCCCTGAGCCCAACACACACCGACCAGCTCCCCCTGCGCCCAACACACACCGACCCGCTCCCCCTGAGCCCAACACACACCGACCAGCTCCCCCCGCATGTCATTCTAACATGCAGATATGCACATTCACAAACAAGCACACATGCACGCAGACACATGCACAAACATTCTAACATGCAAATATGCACATTCACACACAAACACATGCACACACACACATGCGCACACACACACACACACACACACAAAATTCTACTGTGCGCACACCCAATCACATTCTTACACACAGATTTGCACACACAGAGAAACCTGCCCGTGTGCTTTCATCTTCTAAAGACCTTCTGAAGCAGAGGGGCTTTTGCAGTAGGTACATAAATGAAGCCCAGCCACCAAAGGGGAGCTCTGACACATTGAGCAAAAAACCAGAGACCCCGGGCCTTGCTCACGGGCCGCCACTTCTGCCGTAATAAATTACCCGGCTGGCTGTAATCAATTACCCAAGCAGCTGCCCCGAAACTGCCCGCAAGTACACCGCAATGGCCCTTCATTCAAAGGAAACGCCCTCATTAACTCTGGAAAACATGCAATGACCAGCCCTCTAATCTGCAAAAATAAATAAAATCATGTGTTGGGCCAGAAATATTATGGCCAAACGGTATTGATGGGGAAGGGCTGTTTTCATAGCACAAGCTGGTACCATAAGACTACAAAGCCTGGCCACGGACCAGCATGAATGGGCCATTCTGACCGAGGGAAAGGTGCCTTTGAACTCAGCGTCGCTGCTTTGAGTCTGTGCTTCACACAGCCGACCGGCCAGACCAGAGTCGCAAGGGGCCGGACGGAAAGAGGAAGCCGAGGAAGACTGTGCAACTGCTCAGTGCTCACAGCAGTGTGTGTGTGTGTATGAGACTGTGCAACTGCTCAGTGCTCACAGCACAGCAGTGTGTGTGTGAGACTGTGTAACTGCTCAGTGCTCACAGCACAGCAGTGTGTGTGTGTGTGAGACTGTGTAACCGCTCAGTGCTCACAGCAGTGTGTGTGTGTGTGTGAGAGACTGCGTAACTGCTCAGTGCTCACAGTACAGCAGTGTGTGTGTGTGTGTGAGACTGTGTAACTGCTCAGTGCTCACAGCACAGCAGTGTGTGTGTGAGACTGTGTAACTGCTCAGTGCTCACAGCAGTGTGTGTGTGTGTGAGACTGTGTAACTGCTCAGTGCTCACAGCACAGCAGTGTGTGTGTGTGTGAGACTGTGTAACTGCTCAGTGCTCACAGCAGTGTGTGTGTGTGTGTGAGACTGTGTAACTGCTCAGTGCTCACAGCACAGCAGTGTGTGTGTGTGTGAGACTGTGTAACTGCTCAGTGCTCACAGCAGTGTGTGTGTGTGTGTGAGACTGTGTAACTGCTCAGTGCTCACAGCAGTGTGTGTGTGTGTGTGAGACTGTGTAACCGCTCAGTGCTCACAGCACAGCAGTGTGTGTGTGTGTGTGAGACTGTGTAACCGCTCACACCACATTGACTGAGGAGCTGCATGTTTGAGACCCCTTCTGTGCCTGGTCGCCGTGAGCGACCGGGACGACACTGTGACTCCGCCCGAGGACCGCACATGTGAAAGCGTGAGGGTGTAAGAGTGAGTGTGTAAGGGTGAGTGTGTAAGAGTGAGTGTGTAAGAGTGTGTAAGAGTGAGTGTGTAAGGGTGAGTGTGTAAGGGTGAGTGTGTAAGAGTGAGTGTGTAAGAGTGTGTAAGAGTGAGTGTGTAAGGGTGAGTGTGTAAGAGTGAGTGTGTAAGAGTGTGTAAGAGTGAGTGTGTTAGGGTGAGTGTGTAAGGTGTGTGTGTAAGGTTGTGTAAGAATGAGTGTGTTAGGGTGAGTGTGTAAGAGTGTGTGTGTAAGGTTGTGTAAGAGTGAGTGTGTAAGGGTGAGTGTGTAAGAGTGAGTGTGTAAGAGTGTGTAAGAGTGAGTGTGTAAGGGTGAGTGTGTAAGAGTGAGTGTGTAAGAGTGTGTAAGAGTGAGTGTGTTAGGGTGAGTGTGTAAGGTGTGTGTGTAAGGTTGTGTAAGAATGAGTGTGTTAGGGTGAGTGTGTAAGAGTGTGTGTGTAAGGTTGTGTAAGAGTGAGTGTGTAAGGGTGAGTGTGTAAGAGCGAGTGTGTACGAGTGAGTGTGTAAGGGTGAGTAAGAGTGAGTGTGTAAGAGTGAGTGTGTAAGGGTGAGTGTGTACGAGTGAGTGTGTAAGGGTGAGTAAGAGTGAGTGTGTAAGAGTGAGTGTGTAAGGGTGAGTAAGAGTGAGTGTGTAAGAGTGAGTGTGTAAGGGTGAGTAAGAGTGAGTGTGTAAGGGTGAGTATCATTGAGGATGGAGGGGTGCGTGTAAGCGAGTGTGCGTGCACACGTGTGTTTGTGCGTGAGTGTGTGTGTATGTGATGATAGCCCAGCCTCCAGCACTCATCCATGTGTTTCCTTTCCCTCTCCCTCCCTCCCTCCCTCCTCCCTCCCTCCCTCCGTCCGCTCCTTTATTCTCTGCGGCTGGCTGGAACTTTACGGCTTGTTTCATGTATAAAAAAAACACCCTTAAATATGGAAAAGATTACCAGCATCTTCCTTGATGTTTTGACGTGTTGCTGCCCCCCCCCCCCCCCCCCCCCCCCCCCCCTTCCCTTTGAGGAGTGTGGAATATATCAAGCGGTCAGTGGCTGGAGTTGAGACTGACCAAACACAAATGACATTTCCTTTTT
Organism: Anguilla anguilla; assembly: GCF_013347855.1. Taxonomy (NCBI): domain Eukaryota; kingdom Metazoa; phylum Chordata; class Actinopteri; order Anguilliformes; family Anguillidae; genus Anguilla; species Anguilla anguilla. Next base: position 21,679,883 of record NC_049214.1, on the reverse strand, counting down.
TTCATTTTTTCATTTTTAATCTTCAGGCCTGCTGCTGGCCCTGTGAGCTGGCTGCCCCTTCGCTGCCTTTCCTCCCTCCTCTCTCGCAGCCGATAGGCTGAAACCAGCACACGCGTGTAACAAGTGTCTGGTGCAACAGTGAACACACCGGGACACATAGCAAACCCCCCCCCCCCCCCCCCAATACGCCCAGTGCCCCCGGGCCTTGAGCTTCAGACTGGAGTCTCGCTTCGGCTGCATCAACATGTCGCCCGGTCCCCTGGGACCCGCTGGAGGAGCATGTGGTGGCGGTCAAGCCTCGTGAATCACACTGCCTCTGCTTTACCCCCCTGCAGTCTGAGACCAGCGGCCTGTGGCCCTGTCTCCCGCTCTCAGTCAGGAACAGGAGCCTGTCCATCCCCCAATCAAACGCTGAAGGACAGCGCCGGGCACGCTCAGCAGGTGAGCTAACACACCCCGGTCACTCTTACAGACTGAGCAAAAGAGTACAGAATAAAACAAAGACAAAACTGGGAGGCTAATGACATACAGTATCTTCTCACTGGGTGCCCTTTTACTTCACTCATAAAACTGTAATCAGTGGTAGTTATTTTTCCATTTTCTCCTCATACTTTTCTTCTTTTAAACAAAGGTTGAATCGAGACTGGTAACTGAAGTGCTCAAATTTTGCCCGTTCTCATTCTTAGCAGTGTCCAAAACGTGCCCTGTGGTTTCAGAACTCTCGTGGATTTGAGGGGAGAAGGCGGCCTCATTAATCGCTTCCTAATGTCTGACAGCCCTGGGTCCCCCGTGAAGCCCCCACTGCTCTGGCCTCGCAGGCTGGTGTCCTGAGGTCTGGAGTCCTGCAGCTTTTACGGTTACCCTTCAATTATGTGACCGATTAGCGTCTGGCACGCCAATGTGAGGTCATCAGGGCTAAATGTCATGTGTCCTCTGCCTGAGGTGAAATTCTGTGCTAGCAGTGGATTACTCATCTAGCTCCATAGACCTGAGCTCCATTTAAGGCCATTATAATATGAGACTCTTCATTAGCCTGTTGAGCTAACCACCAGTAGAGATACCTCGACTACACCATGAGAATGAAGACGCTGAGGTGGACTGAAGACCAGCCAGTGACCCGACTTGCATCCCTCCTCCCCTCTGACCCAGCCGTGCCCCTGGTGGGCGGGGCTTACCATGATGGAGTGTCTGTTGGCGGAGAGCAGCCCGGTGCCGTAGCCGGAGCTGAGGCCTCCCATGGCGCCGTTGTGCGATGCCCCGATGATGCTGTGCATGTCGCTGTGCCCGCTGGGCATGCCGGTGGAGGGCCCCACTGCGTGGCTCCGCAGCACGTGGATGGCGTCGTCCAGCCGCTCCAGGCGGTCCTCGATGCGGCTTTGCTGGGGGGAGGCGGGGGTAAATGGTCACTACAGGAAGATGTTCTGGCACCTCATGAATGATGGCTGCCCTTTAGATGAGACTACGTATCGTCTTTAGTGCACAGAACCTTTCTTTGCATCTCCATTTAATACATTTAAAAACCTAGCATGCACAGAACTCTGAATACATAAATATAATAAGAAAGAACAGGCTCCCTGTGTGTGCAGGAACTTAAAGCGAAGACTCAGAAACATGGGGTCCTTACCAGGGAGTGCAGCGGGGCCTCGTAGTTGGGCGAGGACGGCCCTTGTCCTCCGTTCCGGGACCACACCGCTGTGCTCGCCGCTGAAAGACGACAGGAAGAGGGTGAGCGGGAGGGACAGGAAGAGGGTGAGCGGGAGGGACAGGAAGAGGGTGAGCGTGAGGGACAGGAAGAGGGTGAGCGGGAGGGACAGGAAGAGGGTGAGCGGGAGGGACAGGAAGAGGGTGAGCGGGAGGGACAGGAAGAGGGTGAGCGGGAGGGACAGGAAGAGGGTGAGCGGGAGGGACAGGAAGATGGTGAGCGGGAGGGACGGCAACAACGGGACCAGCTGTCCCGAGGAAGCGAGCATACACAGGGAGGAGGATGGACACGCTGCACTGACGTCAGTGGAGGACAGCACGACAGAATGTGCATCACATGACTTCCTGTCCCAGGAGGTATTCCATACCACAGTGAAACTCTCGCTAGTGTACAGAGACGGCCTTTTCAGACATGTGCACACGCTGCTTCTTTAGCCACTGCTGTACTGTAAATGAGCTCGTAGGATTGTGACTGAAGTCACAATTCTGCTGTCGCAAGGCAAAAAAAAGGTATCGGACACATAAAGGCCAAAAATAAAACATACGGATAAATTGAGAGCGCCGCGCGGGGATCAAGTGCTCCACAAAGGCGGGCGGCCCCCGGGCTCAGGTGGAGGGGCGCTCGGGCGCTCGGGTGCTGGGGTCCGGATCTGCTTCTTAATCTGCGGCCGCTAAACAAACAGCCCTTCCTCTCCAGCCTTGGCTTTTGTCTGCGCGCTTTTGTCTGGCCCGTCCCCGATCGCCGCGGCTCGCCACGACCACGGCCCCGTCGTTAGCTGGTACGAAAGCGCACCCTCTCATCTTCGCCGATACGCAAACCGGAGTCGGGTGGGGGGGGGGGGGGGGCACAATGGGGCAGGTAAGGAACAATGGCCGTCGATAGGCTGCTGCTATGTTATGCTAATGACCCCCTTATTTGTTTGATTAGGTAAAGCGCTGTGTAACCGCTACCAAGACCCCCTTGTTAAGATGAAGCCCTGTTTAAAGCAGGCAGAATTACACAAGCAATTAAAGGAACGGCGTAACAAAAGCATGTTCATTCATTACTCCTTTTCTCCCGGCCTGACCCGCCTGTTTAAGGGCGGCGGATTCCTCCATTATGCATATTAGATCTAATTAAGTTGTTTTTATTGTCCTCTTTTATGTATACTCACATTTTGGTAACCCATTTTTATTATTGAGGCTCATTTCCATATGCTAATTAGCAAATAATTACCTCCACATTCATGTGCAAATAAAGTCAATGCGTTATCAGCAACAAAATTATTAAATTACGTATTAAAGAAAGAAAAAAAACAGGCCGGCTCTGTAAATTTAACGTTAAATATCAATTTGAAATTGTCCGCTTTAATAAGCTTCATTTTCATTTGTAAAGTCTAATAACTTTAACACAATGATTAATACAAATTATGTTCCTGGCAAGTTTAATAATGCACTTCATAATACTACATCACATCCCGCGCGCTGGTTTTAAATTATTTGGTGAAGTGCGTTTGTAATTAAGACTATCAGTCAATACGTATGAAATATCAAATGCCACGTAGCTGGGACAATTAGCACAGAATTTTACATGGTGATTAAGAGAAACTCATTTTTCACTTTAAGGAGCAGAGAGAAAATTTGCATCCCTGGCTCGTGAGTAGCTGGGAAAGTAAAAAAAATAGAAAAAGAAAGAAAAAAGGAGAAAAATAAAAAAAATAAAAAGAAGCCGCACTCCAGGGCAATGCTGGGGGATTGTTTTTCGAGAGATGTTTTGTTGGGTGCAGTTCGGGGCCCCTCAGTGGGGAAAAAGGCGTTCAGCTGGGAGACGCGTCTCGGTGCAGCAGTCCCTCTGAGATCTGATAAGAAGCATATGGAATCTTGGCACCGCTACAGTCGGCCATCTTGGGCCGTCCTGCCCGCGGGCTCTGGGCTCCGTTCGTGTGAACAGCTGAGCCTCTCTCCCAGGAGTTCAGGTGCCTTCAGACGCCTTCAAGGCATCCTTTGTTCCGCCATTAAGAGCGTCTGGAGGAAGCCGGAGCTGTCGAAGGCCACCAGGTGAAAGGACTGTCTGGGCCGCTCTTTGGAAAGGGGGATGAGTGAGGCGTCCTGAGAAACTTAATTGGTGGAGTCATCGAGCGCTCTCATAGGCTAAGACCGAGCAAAGGGCTTTGTTGTAGAGAGCAAAAGGAAAGGATTGACTGGTTCATCTTAGGCAGTGATTGAGAGCCTGTGTCAGCAGGCACCCAGCAGGCTCCGCCCTACAAGGCCCACTGGCATCACATGATTGGCATGGCTAAGGAGTCTCCTTCACTCAGATTATATTTAAAATAAGCTCTTAAAACAGACGTCTACCTGAGACCTCACTGTGAATTTAAAGCTCCAGATACTGGTGAAGTGAACTGCTTATATATGCATTTGACTTTTTTAAAAAACAGGCCCTGATGGGTCAGCAGAAGGCAGAGAGACCACACTGAAATGGAGCAGGCCAGCTGCTCCCACGGTGGGCTTGTACCTGTCAGCGAGGGGGGTGATCCGACGGGGGTCGACGGGTTGGACGAGAAGCTGTTGTTCGTGTGATCGGGAGAATAGATCTGAAACAAGAAACCAGCCGCCACCAATAAACACAAAACCCAAAACTGTTCCTGCAGAACAAAAAGGGAAATCAGCTATGAGGAAAAATCAATTTGCAATGCTTGTGATTTTGAGTGCGTGCATGCCTGCATGCGTGTGTGTGTATGTGCGCATATGTGTGAGCATGTGTGTGTTGTGTTCTGTCACAGTATTTCCTTTTGGAGCCCACAGAACTGCTGACATCAACGGGAACAGTATCTTAACTCGGTCTGGTTGTCACACTGCAATATTCTCACTGCATTAATGTTCAGCTCTGAGCTAATTATTTACCAAGGATTTTAACCTTCGTTTGCAGAAAATGCATTTAATCGCACTTCAATTAAAGCGCTTATCGCAAAACACTCCTCTGTAATACCAATCAGTAATACAAAGTCGAACACTTGACCAAATTAGCAAAATATTTTATTTTTTATTGAATGTTTACACAAAAGAAACTAAATTCAAATCCTACACACAAGTAATCACATGAAGCAGCTTGTACTTTTTCTAATGCAAAAATACTAAGAGCATGTATTATAATTTTTCCCCTGTGAAATCTAACAAAAAACGCTGGATCCTGTTCCCAAACTACAACGCAGCCTGAGATGTGAACTACTCTAAGTGTAAAGGGCAGATGTGAGATAAAACAAAAAGTCAATGTGCTTTTTTGCTCCATGTTGTCCGGTCAGTGTGAGTATGCATGTGCAAGCGGATTGGTTGGTGGGGCTGTGGGGTGTGTGGGGACTCAGTGGGTTGGACTGCAGGGACTCAGTGAATGGGACTACGGGGTGAGTGAGGACTTGGTGGGTGGGGCAACGGGGTGTGTGTGCGGGGCTGTGGGGACTCTGTGGGTGGGGCTGTGAGGGTGTGTGGGGACCCCCATGGGCGTGGCTGTGAGTAGGGCTGTAGGGACTCGGTGGGTGGGGCTGCAGGTGTGTGGGGACTCGGTGAGTGGAGCTATGGGGTGAGTGAGTACTCGGTGGGCAGGGTGTGTGGGGACTTGGTGGGCGGGGCTGTAGGGACTTGTGGGTGTGGCAGTAGGGGAACTCCATGAATGGGGCTGTAGGGACTGGAGGGTGGGGCTGTGGGGGTGCGTGGGGACTCGGTGGGTGGGGCTGTAGGGACCGGAGGGTGGGGCTGTAGGGGAACTCCGTGGGTGGGGCTGTAGGGGAACTCCATGAATGGGGCTGTAGGGACTGGAGGGTGGGGCTGTGGGGGTGCGTGGGGACTCGGTGGGTGGGGCTGTAGGGACCGGAGGGTGGGGCTGTAGGGGAACTCCGTGGGTGGGGCTGTAGGGACTGGAGGGTGGGGCTGTGGGTGCGTGGGGACTCGGTGGGTGGGGCTGTGGGTGCGTGGGGACTGGGCGACTCACCGATGCCAGGGCCTTGCCCAGGGCGTCGCCAGTCTGAGAGCTGCTCCCCGCGCCGCTCGCCGCCCTGTTCACTGAGACACAGGCAGAGCGGAAGGGTCTGGTGAACAGAGGCGCTCCTCATTTCCTTCAGCACCTCTACCCTCTGCTCAGGCCCCCCTGCTCCCCCCTCCCCTACCCCCCCGGCCCCAGGTCATCCCCTCCCCCCTCCCCCCTCCCCCCTCCCCCCACACTCCGCACCCCGTGGCCGATATCCAGCTCCTCCAGCTGTCGCATATTTGGCATTGGAGCGCATTATTCACGCTCCCACAAGTGTGAGGCTGGCTAATGAAGGAATGGCCGAGGCCACGCCTCTTTACGGCTCTAAACCCCGCCCACCTGGGCCTCAGACGCAAGGTTACCCCTTGCAGAGAGCTCTTCGCACGTTCGATGCCAAAAGCCCAAAAATCAGCATAAATTTACAGCGACTGCAGCTTATCAATTCCCACCATTTTCCAGCTGTATTTATTCAAAAGCCTGGAGCAAGCGTGTCTACACTCCCGATGAAAAGAAAGGTTAAAGGAGAGCTCAGAAGAGAAAACAACTGCATTATAAGTGCATAAAAGCAGCCCACAGATCTGGCATACCAATTTACAGCATTACCCAGTAGGCACAGACTAATAAAGCACTGTGCGGTACGTAAGGCTGGCCCCTCCCCCCCCCCCCCCCCCCACATGCATTCATCTGAACAGCTCATAAGTGCTCGTGTGTCACGTAAAACATGAACTGTTCAGGGCTACAATAACATGGGAGATTTGTGCAGACTGATTACATTTTACTGCATGCTACATACATAACCACATTCTCGCAAATCTACTTCCATTTATTGCAATTTAAACGCAAGGGCACATAAACATGAGCATTTTGCGACATAGTAAACCTTAATATTTTGAGTAAGCAACCGTGCAAGTTTGCAAGCGTTTAAATGACGCTGTATAGTTTTACGCAGGGATTACGTATGATATAATACCCATTAAAGGAAGTCACAAGTCATAAAAAGGCCTCTGACTGAGGAAAGGGTGAGGCACGTTCAGTTTAAGCTGAGGTCCACTGTACAGAGAGACTCGCTGGGCTAGGACGCTACAGGCCTTCCCTTAGCTCACACCACCAGTGTGGTACAGCAGCTCAGGCTGAGGTGGGCATGGCTGTCTTGAGGAGGAAATTGGCACCGCTCAACAAACAACAGGCTGCTCTCCCTCTCTCAAAAAGACAGGCATTAGTGTTCCAGTCATAAGAATAAACTCCACTTGAGCTGTTAATATACCGTACAGGCCCGTGCTTCAATATAAGAACCATCAGAGCACACAGCTGTACCGCTGTACCTTACACTCAGGAAATAAGAGAGAGGCTCAGGTAAAGTGCTCAGTACATGTCCCGGAGGTGATAAAGCACACCCACTGATAAATGCACCGGGCTTTGCGCCTTTATTTTTTGTGGGGAGCGCAGCCGCACCCCCAAAGGGCTCATATGGCTCATCTGAGGAATAGCGCTGTCAAAAAAGCCGGTGCGCGTCACCCCTTATCCGGAGGCTCTGATTAAGCCCGGAATGGGGGTCTCCTGAGCACAAATGGCGCAGAATATCTATGGTGCGTACGGGGCAATATCGCCGAACGACAGCGCGGCGGGACGACCCCCCCGTCCCATGAAAGGACCGGATCACACTCAGAGCAGCAGCAACATGCCAGCAGAAACACTGCTATTTTATCAGCTGCAATATATATATATATTATGGTGTACACCTGTCAGTCTATTCCGTTTATGTGCTCTCTGTCACAATCTCCACATCCTTTGTAAACAGCAATGACTGCTTAGATGTTATTTTTTAAATGTTGGAAGGTTGTTTTAGAAAGTATACAATGTATTTAATTAACATAATAGTTTTTTTTGTTACAGATTTTATAATTATTGAACAATTCTTGTGTGAGGGGTTTCATACCTTATTATTGTGTCATTTACTCAATGACAGTTTTAACGTGTGAGGTTGAGATGGTTTAGTCGTTACAGGCATAAGTACGGCCTGGTGTTCACGGCTGGGTGTGGAGGGTGGAGAGGCTGAACCAGGGTGAGGGAAGAGATCTCGCTCGCTTTGTGACACGCTCCACAGCCATCTCTTCCCAACACCCCACCCCCCCTCACACTTACCCCACCCCCCCTCACCAGCCCCCCCAGTCGCCTACCCAGATGGGAACTTTACGCATCACAAGCAGGTTAGTGTGCGACTGAACACGGGCCGCTGTCAGGACCAATCAGCGCTGGGGTTTAACCCGCCCGCCACGCCCCCCGAGCGCCGGCCCCTTCCGCCGCGCGGGCCCCGCGGTCATCGGCCCTTTGAGCGGGGGGCCCGAAACCCAAAAACAGCGGAAACGGAAGCCACAAAAACCCCGACTCGCGTCACAGCGCTACACCATTAGAGGCTAAGTGGCAAAGGCAGTGCTGTGCCTGCCCAATACATTTCCCTGGGTAATTTCAAGCATATGTACCAGCAAATCAGTTTCATCAAATGAAAGCTTGGGAGGAGAGGTTAGCTTTCAAAGGCCTTTTTGTTGCACTCAGTTTCATATCCTGAGAATCTTTTTATACCAATGCCAATTTATTTCTGTGAAGCAGAAGGGCTGCTATTCCTGTCGTTAAAATGCTGTCAAATGCTGGGATTAGCCAGGAGTTATCTTTAGCCTTACACTGGTAGTAGCGGACTGCGCTTCGAAAATAAATAAATGAATGAACAAATAAATAGATAATTTGTGTATTTCTATACCCTAATCTAAAAAAAAAAAAAATTTTTTTAATTGAAAGCGAGTTTATACAGATTAATTTTCAGCTGAGTTTTGGGAGCATTTTGCAACCTTTCAAGAAACATGACTGCATGTACAGCACATGCGTGTTTAGATTTCCTCCCTTTCCTACTCCCCTTCTCTTGAGAAGCACATGTTAAGCTTTGCCTCTTCTTCTCTGGTCACGTTCTGTAATAAATAGCACACATGAAAGCCTCGCACGTAAACCTTTGCACTTAATAATATTTATTTCCTTCGTCGTTTTTTTAATGTTTCTCCAGACCAGAAGACAGAATAATGTGCGGATGTGGAGATCCAAACTAAGCCTCCAATCTGTTTCTTGTTACTACATTTGTTTTTCATGTGGAATTCAAAGGAATCGGGGCACATGGAAGGGTGTCTGTGACGGGGTGCAAAAAAAAGAAGAAGAAATAAAAAAAGACATGAAATAGAATTTGTGCGTTCCATTCGTGGCAGGACTGGGGAAATGACACAGTTGATCAAACCAAACGCTTCTGTAAGGCTTCAAGGCTCAAAGTCATGCAACCCAATCCAATCTTCAGATGCTCATTTTCAACCATGCATCTATTTTTGGATAATTAGCATTCTCATTTCTTTGATTAGCTTAACATTAAGAAGTAGAACGATGTTAAATGACTGAATTTGAACCTGAGTGCAATATGTAGCAAAATAACCCGCGGTAAAATAACACCCGGTTTTGTATCCATTGTGCTGTTTTGGGGTGATTCCCCTCACTCTAACACTGTGGACGTGGCACTGAACCAGGCTGACGGGCATCGCGCGGTCCCGTGCCCGGGCAGCCGGGCCGGCGCTTACCCATGACGCTGTCTGTTCCGTTGGTGGTGGCCGAGCAGGACGCGGTGCTGTAGTGATTGGTCCCGCTGCGGTGAAAACTGGACATCGGAGGAAGACTGGAATTGATGTCTGCCGAGGAGTGTGATGGGTAACTCTGAGGAAGATGGGGACAGATTCGACATGGCTGAGTCTCACAGTCGGTCACAGCAGAGGGAATATTATCTACACTCCACAGGAGGGAGGGGTGAGGTGGGAATGTCAGACCTATATGCCCAACTCTCACTTGCTATCCTCACATAAAAATCACTGAAATTTTCATATGTAAAAAAAAAAAACAAACAAAAAAAAACTAGCAGTGCAGTTTCTGGAAACAGCTGTTTTCAAACAAAGGTTTTGCTGGCACTGATAGCGGTAAGCCGTCTCACGCACCTTTCTGAACACATCATAAGCCGCTCTGGATAAGCGTAAGCTAAATGACTCGACTGTAAACAGTAATTGTAAGGAGGAGTGAGACTGACAAGGAAGAGGTGAGAGGAGGCTAAACAGAGTTTCAGAGAGGTACGGAGAAAGAAGAGAAGGAGAGGTGAAGTGGAGACAAGAAGAGGAAATGGGGGTCGGCAATGGACAGGAAGTCTGGAGGAGGCAGGGTAAGGAAGTGTAAAAGGAAAGGGGGATTGGGGAGGAGGGGTACAGGAAGAAAGGATAAGGCACTACGAGTAGTCAGCAGTGAGAGCGAGGGATGGTAAGGAGGAGAGGACAGTGTGGAAGGAGGGAGGATGAGTAAACAGATGAAGCGGTGAAGCAGGCGAGGATTCACGCACAAGCCTCTCGTGTGGATGCAGGCCGCAGTAGCTGCTGCTCTGGGGGCCGTGCGAGGAATTTCCCAGCATGCCGCTGTAGCCCGGCTGGTTCATCCCGCTGGAGGAGCTCCATGGGTCGGCGCTGTGGTGGCCGTCTGCGGAAAGAGAACCTCTTTTAGCGCACACACACACACACGCACACACACATGCATGCACACACACACACACACACACACACACACACACACACACACACACACACACACACACACGCACACACACACACACACACGCACACACACACACACACACACGCTCACACACACGCACACACACACACACACACACGCACACACGCACACACACACACACACACGCACACACACACACGCACACACACACACACACACACACACACACGCACACACACACACGCACACACACACACACACGCACACACACACACACACACACGCACACACACACACACACACACACGCTCACACACACGCACACACACACACACACACACGCACACACGCACACACACACGCACACACACACACGCACACACACACACACACACACACACGCACACACACACACACACGCACACACGCACACACACGCACGCACGCACACACACACACACGCACACACACACACACACACACACACACACACACACACACGCACACACACACACGCACACACACACACACACGCACGCACACACACGCACGCACACACACACACACACACACACACACACATGCATGCACACACACACACACACTCTGCACACCAGCGCAATTAGCGGCTAACCCTGGAAAAGCACAATTACAGCCCTGGGGTCTGCTAAAGGACTCTTTGATTAGGTCTCTCTAAATGTCATGACATCTGAATAAAAGGGCTTTCATTCTTATCGCATGTGATGCCAAAGCCCTTTGTAACTGTAAGGACCTTCTACATAAAAGCAAAACTGGTATCACAATAACCAGCTAGTTCTACTGAAGAGACAGCCTGGGCATTCTATTAATAGCACCACTACTGCTACTTGCTAGCGATCCTGAAACACATCAATCCAAGAGCTAAATCTGACCGTAAGCTAATACTTCCACAACTCCCTTTTCAACTTCCTCCAAATAGGTCTAAATAAAGCCTTCCATCCATCACTGAAAACAAGACCTATGATTAAGGCCGGCTATGACAGCGCTTAAACCACAAGCCTGGTCTCCGGCATGCCGGAAAATGCCCTCAGATTTCAATGAAGCTTCGCTAGTCACTTATACCGCAGCACAGCAATACCTCCACTCATTCAATCCAGTACATAATCCCAACCCAAGCCGCTCTCAAAATAGCCACTCCATGCAATGCATCCTGCTGGATGATGCAACCCCATTTCTAGGCAGAACACTCATGTACAATCTATCAATGTGTTTTTTTTTCATGTGGGTTACCCTAAAGTCAAGGTAAAGGATAAGCCTCAACAAAGTCAGCAGGGGATGATGTCATAGGGTCTCTCCCATGTGACCCCTTGCAACTTCCTGTCTGTTACCTGGCATGAAGAAGGAACTGGGGAAGGTGCTGCTGGGGGGCTTAGAGGAGGGGTACCCCGGCGAGTCTCGATTGTAGTCAGCAGTGCTAGCAGACGGGGCGTATACCTGGAAGAAAAGCAAAAGGAAACCGGGGAGTCAGGCGGGGGTTCAAACACTCTGAAGCCCAGCCAATGGGATCAACACCACAGATAGACATCTGAAGCGCAAGCAGCTATGGCAACCTCCAGCCGAGGTTTACAATGGGGCTTCATGAATGACATACAGTAATGCTGTGACAGGTGCAGTCAGTCCCTGACTCAAATGATCCAGTCGAATGCCTAAGCCTGCTGCACCAAATTATCTAGTACTGGAGCAAAGGGGGGAGCTGACGACAGCTCATTATCCCCATAGTGCTTCGAGGTTCATTCCACGTCGAGGTTCATGAAGTCTCATTCTCGCATCACCATTTGCATCCCTAAATCATTAGCGTTTTACAATGAAATGCTTCAAAACTGTAACATGCTATTCAGTTTGTGCAGCTTTGGAAATAAGCAGTGTCCAAACACTATCCTCCCCATAATGAAAGTTCATGAGATGCAATCAATAATTTGGCAGGCACATGAAGTAGACTGCAGTTTTTAAATTATTGATTGAATTTAAGAACAGTCTCTACTGACCTACACATGAACACTTCACCAGATACCTTCATTGGCAAGAGTTAGAATTACTACCTAAAGCTCGTTCTCTGTAGGACACGCCCATTCAAGCAAGAACTAGCATTATCAATTAACCCATATGAACCAATTAGCCTGCGTATTAAAGTCACCTGACCAAAGTCAGATTTCAGGTGCTGAAAAGTAGACAAGCTACCACAACCATGATGACAAAATACAGTAAGAGAAATGCAAAAAAAAAAAATCAGTGTGAAAAACAGGCCCTTAAAGTGAAGCTTCTGAGCCAAAATGGACGGCAATCCCCCAGTAAAGCTAAGCTGGGAATGAACTGGTCGAGCCCTGAGAACTGGCTGTGAGCTCTAAGGCCATGGTGTCCATATCAGCTGCTAAAATTCGGAGTGCTATGACGCCCTAAAAAGCCCTCGCCGCGACACAGCCAACAGCCCCTTCGCAGATAAAACCGGTTGCCATGGCGCTCGGCATCTCAGGGTCAGGTGACAACAAGACTACAGAAAGCAGTTGCTCCTACAGTTCTGTGAAATGCTTTTCCAGACAAAACATTAGAAATGAAAGAAGAAGAAGAAAAAAAAAAAACATTCCAAGTGAGCAGCTGGAGAACCAGCCCTAAGTGAGAGATCTGAATGGATCATACTTGCTGGGTCAGAAAATCAGATCTGCTATTCAGAGTGCTTTTACAACTGCTGACATTGTTCACAAAGGACAGCACACTTTTGTTAATGTATCAATCTGTTCAAAAAAGACTGAAGCATTCTTTATACCACAGACTTTAATGCATTCTTCCAAGCATATCAGCATAATGCACCGACACAAATAAACACACAGAAGCAAAATATAAGGACTGAACAAAAATCCAACATTCCAATCTAATAAACATTTCTAAATTATCAGGGCTGTTTTAGATGCTACTGTAAAAAAAATCCATTCTTTAGATTAAGAATTAAAGGAATGAGAACTGATCATTCACAGTTCCATGAAAAATGAGAAGGCACTATGATATTTTTCTGTGAGGAAGAGCAGCATTGACACAGATAATGAGATGCACAGGAAGTGCAGTGTCCCAGGAAGCCAATGGGACGCAAGCGCAGGACAGAGCTGCCTGTTCAGGGCCGAGGACAGATGGAAGGGCGGCCTTTCCCATGATGCACCTTGCTCTGGCGGTGGAATATAAACAAGCGAGCATTCCAACGTCTGTGAATGCCATTAGCCCCTGACTGTAGGGGATATATTAGCAATCTTTTCCTCTTCCCATCTTCCCACCCCAGAGACCGTGGAGGGGGCAGTTACTGGTCTGATAATAAAACCACATTATACGTGTAGATACTCTACGTGTTCAGAAATGACATGAACAGCACAAAGCTTGCACGCACATACTCACAGGAGGGTGGCATGTGGCAATCAGTAGAAAGATAAACATGCACCCCATTCTTTTCAAGAAGACCGGTGAACATAGCCAATGTGTTTCCTGAACCATGCACCTGCTCCAATTTCTTTTTAATAATGTATCATTTCTAGTTGTAGTATTTAAATGCTAGGACAGCACCCTTGACTTTGAGTCTATGTAAGTGAACAGTGTAAGACAAACATCCAGGATTTAAATACATAAGCACAAGTTTAGTGCCCTGTACAATGTGATAAACAAGAGGCCAATGCACCTCTGCAAGCCCTTAGATAACTTGGCAGTAGTGAAAAATGTTCCATTCCAGGTTTCAGAATGACCATAACATTCCTGTTAGCTTTACACAATTCATAAACCCTTATGACTCCTGCTGAATTCCTTTCTGAAAAATGGTAAAATACTGTTGAAGGCTGTTTAAACTGTACGCACTCTCAATCAATTTCAGCTTCAAAACCGCCCTGCACAGCACCGACATGTTATTCTCAGGTCCAAAATCTATAAACAAAAAAGGTGTTTTGAGTTGAATTCACTTGAAACAGACCGAGTTCCAGAGCTGACCCTCGACTGGGTCAGGGGGGAAAAAAGAGGGAAAGCGCTGTGATATGAGCGACTTGCTTTGTGTTGTGTGAACCTTTTCTGCTTTCACACAAATCCAATATGGAGAACATCTGGCGCCCCCTCCTCCACCACCACCACCACTGCCCTGCCCCCCCTCCCCTCGCCTCCCCTCCCCTCCCCCATCTCTCGTGCTTCTCCTCACCTTCTGGTGTCAAAACAAACCCTGTCCTGGTGGGTGGTTAACTATATCAAGACCCATCATGGCAAGGCTCACAGACCTGTGGCAAGAACTGTCAGAGCGTTTGTGTCAGCATCGCCGTGGCGATGACACCATTGCGGGGATGCTAGCCCTCACCCGGGCTGGAGAGCGGGCCTGACCCCTTAATGGCTGCCGTCTTTAACGGTCACGGCAGCGCGTTTCACGCAGGGAAGATGAATTGCAGAAAGGGACAGCTTAACTGTAGAGTTCAGGGAAACACAGGTACCGGAGGACTCACTCGGATAAATAACCAGATTTTAAAAAATGTGGAAACAAAAACAAATTCATAATCAAACAAAAAAAATGAAAATGATCCTGAAGGACATACGCTGCTCACTTTAGCTCTGTTTATCAAAAGCATGTGTTAATGGGAGTGCTTGGAGGAGCAGACAGGAAACCCCGCCCAGCCCTGGCCCCGCCCACTCCGCTCGGCAGCAGTCCCCTGCACCTGCGCCGGGCCCTGGCTTTGGGACCGCAGCGCATCGAGCCAGCCGGGCCCCACCACGTCAGCGCCCAAAATACGCCGGGGAAAACTCAGAACGCTGATGACATCACATCCACGCAACCACAATCCATTCTGACATAATTATGTAATGAAGACCAACTTTGTACTGCGCGTCGCCTCAAATGAAGCCGCTCCAAGTTGTCGAGCGATTCTGATGTTTTGAGGAAAGCTGCAGTTTTTAGATTACCGCAGTTCCAGCTTCCAGCTGCAGGTTTGGAAACAGACTCTGCCTCTAACCCCCACTATCTTACCTCTTCCTGCAGGAAACTCATCATGCACTTTGCATTGTTTCCACTAGAGCTGAGGCAGATTCTCTGAAGGTTAATTGGAGACTTTTAATGTAGAACACATGTTGCACAAAAAAGGCGTACTGGGATAGGGCCTGGCCTGTGACGAATTGTGCAACTCCTTTAATTAGACAACATTTCTGCACTACACAGTGTGTGTGTGTGTGCGTGTGTGTGTGTGTGTGTGTGAGAGAGAGAGAGAGAGAGAGAGGGAGAGAGAGAGAGAGAGAGAAAAAATCCGGAAGGAAATCCCACCCACCTCACCCTGGACTTCATTCTATCAACCTGCAATTGCAATAATGCGCTCCAGATGCAGCCAGCCTGCCTTCCAGTGCTTTCTCACAGGACAGACATGCGAGAAGCCTGGGGCCTGCCATTACCATCAAATCATAATGGATTCCACATGAGCCACAGAGGAGACCCAGAGAAGAGGAAAAGCTCAGGCAAACATCCCCCGTCACACACACACACACACACACACACACACACATACATGCACATGTAGACACACGCAGACACACACACACACGCGCAAACACTCACACACACACACATCTGCAGACACACACACAAAGGCACAAACACACACACACGTACACACACACACCTTCCTCAGGAGACGGTATTTCCCGTAGCGTGATTGCTGTGCACCATGCGAAAGTGAGAGAGCACATGTGTGCGGTGTGCACCTGTGTCTGTGAGGGGCAGCCCCTCTCACTGAGTTCCCACACCGAGGCTCAGGGGCCAGAGGTGACTCTCACCATTACAAAGGGACAGATGTCTGACTGCCTTCTCACAACTCACAAACATCTAAAAACTTTAAGACCTCGTTCGTGCGGAATGAACCCAGCCCACAGTCCTTGTGGGCTCACGCCTGCCCTCACGACAGTCACAAATTTTCCCCTGCGCCCTTCTTACAGGAGGAGGGGTGCGTGTGAATTTGATGGACGATCGGCCGGGGCAAGGAGAAGGCCAAAAGGCACAAGAGTCAGGGCACAGAGGCTGGCTAACAGACACGCTCGGTCAACTGGGGCTTTTATTTGGGCCACGGGGACCAGTAAAAGGGAAAGCACAGAACACCGCCGGCCATTCCCCGCTGCATGCCAGAGATACACATTCTTAGGTGCAGTAATACAGAGACGGATACAGCCATTCACCACACCTGACATGAAAAACCAAGTCCAGTGATACTCAACTACATGATATGTTTGCTTGGCACATGCTCTAATTGAAGTTAACTAGCTTTGTTCAGCTTCACAGATCCCATTTTCACACAGGCTATCCTGTCTACAGAATATTTAGTGAAACAAAAAGGAATATGGAGTGGTCACAAGCCTGGATCCCACTATACCTTTAAGGATCTACTGTGAATAAGGAAAGGATACTCATTATAACTCAACTTGATAAGTACATACAATCTCCAGAGAGAAAGCTTCAGTGTTTATATAAAATATGAAGATGTAAAAAAATATGTTTTTACTTGGCACAGCAAAACAAAATACTAGTAAACTATGAGGACTCCAAGTTTTTTTTTTAAGTGTGGGAGCTTGCTTTTACTAGGGTCCAGGGAAGCTTCTGAAATTGCTATGCAGGTACAGTACTGAAAACAGATCTGAACAGCAAGGCCAATCCGTGCCACTCCCCTGGAATTCCCGGCTGCGTGAGTGCATGTGTGTGTGTGTGTGTGTGTGTGCGCGCGCGTGTGTGTGTCTCTGCATTACCAGCCCTGGGCTGAGAATGTGTGTCCAGAGAATACCGCGCCTGTTCAGCCAGCCGCTCTCACGGGGAGTCAAAGATCAGCTTCCTCTTTCCTCCAGTGAGCTCTGCAGAAACAGGCCTTCTGGAACAATCTATGTAATGCCAAAACAGGTGTTTCGCAAGGCGAGGGAGAATGAGCAGCGCTTGCCGCTGGTCCCTCCACATCCGAACACTAAGCTTTTGCACTCCTCATTTGCCACCACAGGACAGCCCAATTTCTGCCCCCACCACCGAAGGCCTCATCCCATTCTCTATTTACAGGACACTTCTCCACTGGATCAGCCCAGTATGTGCAAAGCTCACCTGACACCGCCCATGATAGCATGCGCTAATGCGTAAAACACCGCATTCACAGATAGCATCCGGTTCACTGAGAAAACAGATTGAGGGCCGCTGGGTGACTATCTTATTAGGGCTCTACTCCAGTATGCGGATGGGTATCGATTTCGAATCCAGACTATGGTCAACGTGCACTATGGTCAATGTGCACAAACTGCACCTGAATCTCAACGTCAGTGCGAGCTGAACTGGGACATGGGACATACCATTTCGGGGGGAAATTTTTTTTAAATTGAATAATGAATGAGCTGTAATGGAGTAGTGCAGTGAGTTCACAATGAGGCCTTTCCACAAGCCAGTCATCTGCTTTTCAGAGTCGGGGCATCTTTATTGCGGAATTGGGAGCCGCCCCTCTTTCAGAAGAGTGCCCTGTGCACCTCGAGACTGAGCAGCCCCGCCAGTCAAGCGAACGAAGGTCAGCGTGCAAAAGGCTCGCGTTCTTTTAAGAAGCAAGACGCTACAGAGGCTTCGCTTGCATAATGTCTCACCAAAGACAGAAATATAGCTTTAGCATGCGAGGCGATCGGAGGGAAAGCTGGAAACGGTGGAAAAAGCGACGTCTGAAGATGATGGAGAGGAGTGCCTGGCCAGGGAGCACATGTTTTCACCTCAGCTGAGGCTCTGCTCCCTGTTCCCTTCATGTTCCAGCTGACAGGCCCAATGTGGGCCCCAGGCAAGACAAGGCTTCAATATCAATAATTAAATTTGCTCCACATATAGAACTCGGAACAACACTGACAGACTTGTGGAGGAGAGTGAAGGAGCTTTCAAACTCACTCAGACGCCGTCAGTCTCACCGCTCCTGCTGAGGGGGATTCAGATACACCCTGAGTTATATCGGCCCGTAGAGATGTCTTCATTTAATGTGTCTTTTAGCACCTGCGCGAGGAGAACTTTCAAAGTTAAACATCGGGCTTGTTTTTCAGGTGCGCTCGCACGTCGAAGACAGGCGCCGAACACCACTCACCACACAATCCTCAAATCTAAGACAACAAACCGCCCGCCACGCAATTTCCCTCAAATTCAGATGAAATGGCAGCGTGGGAACAAACGCAATCCCTGCCTCCATACCTCATTTTACAGTATAAACTGCATATGAATGCAATTGTTAAGAGATGGATATCAGCTTTCCGTGAAGAAAAAAAAGAAACCCTCACAAGGAGGAGGAAAGCCTTTGAAGGAGGCGCCGGGGTGATAAGACGCTATCTGCGGTCTCTCGTCGTGCTTTACTCTCCTTGAGTGAAATGGGAAATGTCAGCCGAGCAGCTTGAAGCGTCGTGTAAAGAATACCTGAACAACAAAAGGAAACGGGGCTACAAAATCAGGGGGATGTCAGCGGGCACCAAGAACACTAAGGAGCATAAATGTTTGCTTTTTATGTCAGCGCGCCTGTCAGTACCTATTAATACACCCGTCCGCCAAACCCGCCCTAACCCACACGGGAGGCTGCGCGTTAAAGTCAAATAAATGCTCTTTAATTACGTGGAATTGTCATCTTCTTGCTATCATCCCCAATTATTACATGCTAATCAGTTCTTTGGGGAGAAAGTTTGCGTGTGCTTGTTTGGGTGTGCGTGTGTGTGTCTGTGTGTGTGTGTGTGTAGGTGAACGTGTGTGTGTGTGTCTGCGTGTGTGTGTTTTCGGAAGGGGGGGGTGTATTTGTGGCTGTTAAACAGGCTTGTATCTACAGTAAAATGACAGAAACATTTTGAGAGGGCGAATCGGCGAGCTAGTTCACCTCCCACATTGCACACAGTTCATTCAAGGGTTTGGGTTGTTTTTGCACAGACATTTACAAAATAAGAAATATGTGAAAAATGGGCTGTTATCATACGTCTGGTACAGCGCCAATGAGATGATCACAACAAACAACTCACTGTCTTTACAGAAGGCTACACTCTTAGCATTTTACATGCCCATTTAAAATAACTTTTAGCATTTTACATGCTTGTTCCTAATAATTTTTAGCATTCTACATGTTTGTTTCTAATAAAAGTTCTACAATTATGCTGTATTAAAAATGAACAATTATACATAAAAAATGATCTTTGTAAAGCAGCAAAGAAAGTAACACATAGCAGATATTTGCACATGCGTGAACACATATACATGCAAGGAAGGATCTGGATCTCAGCCCTTTCCTATATTCAAATTGATCTAATTGCGGAAACTAAACAAGCTGCACAGTCAAACCCACTAACACATGTAAAATATCCTAATTTTATCTTAAATGGAAAATTAAGCTGAATGCCCACGTCCTTGTTTTATCTCTACAATAACTATGAGAGCTATCACACACACACTGTCATTAACTTCCCACTACGATTGGCTTTCTCTCTGGAATAATCAAATTATAAACTTTGTAAATCATTTTTCAGTCATCAGCGGTTATAAGAGCTTTGGGAGTACTAAAATTACATTTGAATCATATATTTTCCACAGACACACACAATGACACACACACAAATTCACTTTCTGTCATGCAGCAACCCAAGCTTACCAATGCGCACACACACATGCACACACACACTCACTCTCTCAAGCAACACCCCTCACACAGACCAACGCCTGTAAACAAATCCCCACAATGGCGGGTCTGAAAGGCGTAAGGGGGGGGGAGAGCGGAGCGCTGAGAAGGCCGAGCGGCGGCGAGCGCGCACAAATCTCCGCTTGCGAATGCAAATCTGCCCGCTCTCGCCGCTAAGTCGCTAATAGCCGCGGAGCACACAGCCTCTCGCGCCGCACAAGCCCCTCAGCGCGGCCGCGCTCGGGCCACTCCCGGGGATTACAAAGCTATCTGGACATTTAGCGTCTTAATAACTGGAAGCCCCCGCCCTGCCGGGCCGCTCCCAGCCCAAGAGTTCCTGCGCCGATTGGATCCATGTGAAATCCACCTCCACGCAACATGCGGGGCTCATGGTTCGGACAGCAGAATGAGCACATTGTGTAAACAAAATAAAAAGAGGGAGGGGGGTGAAAGTGGGGCTGACATGGTGAGACAGCTCGCTCCGTCTGAACCTCAGTAATCCCTTCTGTGACCCAGCCCCAGCTATCTGTGTCAGCGACAACAAAACCAGAACATGTGGAAATGAACGGGACCTTGCCGTTTCCCACAATTCCCCCTCACACACACACACAAACATAAATGCGAACATTACGCGGCACGCTCAGGGTAGTGCTTCTGATTTCAGAGCGTAGAAGCCACATCACTTCCATTACCATGTGCAGGGGATTGTATTTACACCGTCCTAAAGTGTGTATCACCAGAAGTCTGTGAATTACTGCTGCAATTAAACATAAAAGATGTAAAAGCAGGTGAACACTGGCTAGAAGGCTTCTCTGCATACCCACTCTGATGTAGTTGAAGAACAGAGTGAGTCTGGCAAACATCACGAGAGACAGAGGCGACAGGTTAGCACACTTATCAGACCAGATCATGGCCACCATCTACCGATTATTCAGCTTCCAAAACTCACTGGATTATGAAGTGTGTGCACACTACAGGTGCACAAGCTCGCACACAATCTCTATCTGTCACTATCTCCATATGGTAATGTAGGCACATATGGATATGATATGATAATTGGATTCCAGATATATTTGAAGAGATACAACTAATTAAAAGCAAAGGTGGGCACTTGCCTGGCTTGGCAGACCGTGTAGTGAACTAGTGCACTACATGGTCTGGGGAGGCCCTTTTTCCCCTCTCTCACCATTGTCACATTGAAATATCTGCAGAATGGAAGAATTTGAGCGAATGCGCTGATTGGCTCACACAAAACTGCTTGTTTGCATGTGGTAAAGCCACTCACCGAAGCCCCGCCCCTTGGCTTTACAGTGGCACGCATCGCACAGATTTCACTGGGGGTAACAGAGAAGCATTGTCCAGCTAGCTTACAAGCAACGGCTGAAAGCTCGGCGAAAACCAAGCGATCATATTCCTTCGTCTGCAAACCAACTGATTCTGTCTCCAAAATGTCAGAAATATTGCATTTATCGTTAGTATAATGTATTATTAGCTGGCTAGCTAGAGGAATTCATTTGAAAAGGGGGAAATCCAATCAATGTAGTGACTGGTTGGGGGATTACACACTCTTACTACAGAAAGCCAGCTGGCTAGTAATGGCCAAGCATTCCCACAACCTTGTTAAAAAAATAAATAATACATTATGCTAAAGACACTTACACTGAGGAAAAGAGAAAAAGATGAAAAGCTTAAGAAGTGGAACATTAGAGCTCATAGCCTGCCACACAGTAGCCAACAGGACAGGGCTCTGCTTAAGACTGCTACAGCAGTAATTACAGACGCCCTGCCCTGCATGTGTGGTGCTGTTTGGGGTTGAGGTGGCTTTGAAATGACTCCTATACGCTGCAAGTGAAACGGTGGGTGAGCAAGGTGGGGGGGGGGGGGGGGGGGGGGGGTGGGGGGGCAAGGGAGAGAAATCCGCAGCCATGCATGGAGGCCAGATCCTCAAAAAGAACCCAATTTTAGCTTGTTTACACTGCTGCCTCCAAAATGAATTCAAGATGGTGGCCAGGCTAAAGGAAAAGCAGACTAAGCCAAGGGGAATTGATCAAAGCGATTCTATTCAGCAATTTTCAGTTTTTAATTGACCACTAATTAGATAAAATTAACCCGGGAAAGGTTGGCTTCACTGCCAAGTAATATATGGGGGTGTGTGTGAGTGTGTGTGTGTGTGTGTGTGTGTGTGGGGAAGGGCGCATACACACCAGTGTTAGGGGGTATGAGGGAGGTCTTCTGCTGTCATGTCTCAGAGGCCTTACCTGGGAACAGGTTGACAGGCTATGACAGAGGTTCACAGGGCCTGTGACAGGTTTGGAGCGCACCCTTGCCACCGGCGCTGGAGGAGGGACAGGATCGCCGCTGGGGACGGCCGCTCTGTCTGCGCTACGGACCGTGCAGGAAGGGCGCCGCCGCTGCAGAAGCCTCTGAAGAACATCAGCGCCACTTTCGCTCCCCCCATTCTCCCCGCTATTGCTGTGACAGCAGGCGGGCTAGAGCTCCCTCTGCATTCTGGGATATCGGAGGTGTTTCCGAATAAAATCGCCTTCACGGGCAACTTACTGGCCGCAGCGAGGGTCAGGGGAGTCCTGGACAGATCGCAATCAGAACCACGTATTTTTAAAAAATCCACCCCCCACCCCTCAGAAATGCACCTGGTTCCAGCTGGGATTAAACGCGCTGGAACAGGCAGTTGTATGTAATGACATCGTTTCTGAGCAGTGTCCTCCCTTTCAGGACGACGGCTGGGATTACCGGCTGAGCTGTACAACACATTCTTTTCCCCCCCTCTCTTTTTTGAGGGGAACAGATTCTCGCTAAAACTATTGTTCCTTCAAAAGATTTGTCTTGCATTTGATTACGCTCTGAGCCTCTCCGTTATTCTGCTGGCGGCGCCCCCTTGTGGAAGACATCTGCAACCGAGCGGCGGCCTCAAACTTTCGTGGCGCTGCGCGCGCCGCGGCACAAAAGGAAGCGAAGCGTCCATGAATCTGCCACCAGCCCGCATTCTTAGAGGGAACACAAAGAGCGTTTTATGAATGAAATCGGACGCGACTGAATGGACGGGCCTCTGAGTGAAACGCGCTCCACACACTGGGCTTCAGGGCTAAAGCGGGAGCCAGTAGGAAATGTCACAGACAGACAGAGACGGGCTCACGGAGAAAAGCAACAACAAAAGGCAGAAGTGTGCCCCTCTCGTGTTCTCAAATAAAGAGAGGATGAAAAAGAAGAAGAAAAAAAAACTACAGCTGAAGGGAAGAACACACTACCTAGAAAAAAATCAGACGTCCAGGATTTTTGTGAGCCCCAGACACAGAAGTCTAAATCTATTCAAAAATACATCTGACAAATGACAAACACGGCTTTCAACTGATTGGAAATGATCAGAAAACTGACGGGAGAAACGATTTCACCTGTAAGTCTGTAAGGGACAAAACGTATTTATTTTAGCTGGTTCCAGCTGGTTCTATAATTTAGACTGCCAGTCGAGCACCAGCAAATGAATAGTGGGACCCAAACCTGTACTCCTACAAAAAGCAGTGCTTTAACACCTGTCTAAGTTTAAAATTATTATTCCTAATGAACACCTTAAAAATAAATAACACAGAGTTATCTTTGTCCCAAACGAGATCATCTTTGGAGGTTCCCGATATGGGCGGCCAGCACCAGCACATGCACTGACAGACAGACCACAGGAAACACATAAAGCAACGCTGGAAAGAGGAGTGCTGCATTGGAAATGTTTCGCAGTAACAAAGTAGAAGCGTACGCGTAAAAAAATGTGTCTCGCTCTGACAGGAAAACAAAAATGATTGATCCTTTCAAACCCCCGACATCACCCCGACAGCTGGAAATCTCCATGGCCGTCTTGCATACTGTATGGGGTGAGCACTCTCAATTTTCCAGGAGCGGCAATCTAAAGCCCAGCCCTGTTTCCCAATCTCCCCGGAGGTGAGACCTCCATCTCATTTCAATGGGGGGGAATAAGGGTGGTGAGAGACCCTTTCTTGGAGTAAACATTAATGCAGTTTATAATGGCCCTCCAAGCAGACAGTGAAAACAGGAAATAGCTTTTGGCATTCCAAAGTACAGTTATGGGAGCCATCTCCAAGGCTTGACAGTTAATAAGGTCCCCCCTCTCTCTCGCTCGCTCGCTCGCTCGGCTTCAGAAAAGGGCCAGTGGAGCAGGCTCAGTCTTCAAAACACGGAAGGTTCAGTAATCACATTCTGAGACGGGTCCAAGCAGACGCCCCCCACTTCCTCTCCTTCCCCCCACCCCCACCCCCCCCATCTTATTCCGCCTCAATAAAAATTTTAGAAATGCTGCAAGCGGGGCCCCGGAACCAATAAGAAGAATCACTCTTCCCTGATTCCACCGTGAGTTCCTAGGGTAATTATCCATTCTGTCAGCTGTGATGCTCTGCAACACTGCACTGCAAAAAAAAAATTAAAAAATCAAAAAACAAAACAAAACGATTACTGATTATGGGATGAAAAGTCAGATCGAGGCACAAGGCACATTTCCACAGGTGACACTTCTTTACGAGGGGCTTTTTTTTAATTTTTTTTTTTTTTACTATTTGCAAATCCTTTCAAGGTATAGGGATTTGGCAACTGACCACAGCATTTTCTTTTCCCCAATTTAATTTAATTACCACCATATGTCAGGCCCAGCCAGCACTTGTTACCGTTCCCCCTTTGTGAAACGCGGCTCAGTCAAGAGGCTTCTGGTGCGCAGGCAAGCCCGCTTTCTACGCACACTCCACGCGGCATTCGCTAAAAATTAAATCTGCCGTTCAATAAAAATATATACATTTTCCTGTTTTTTTCCCCCCCCATTTGTGGACGAGTCTCATTAAAGAGAAGGAAACAAATTGCATATAAATAACTACGGAGAAGATTTCAATCTAAAAAAACTGTTTTAGAGAAAATATGATTGCAGGACTATTATGGCAGTTTGTGTAATCATACGAGTAAAATAAAGCCGTAGTCATCGAGTGCCTGTGGAACGGCAGCAGATGTTTCTGCAGAAACGTGGCGAGAGGAAGCCGCACGTGCTCGCGCACATCTGCAGTGTCCAAACACAGCCCTCTGACTCACTGCACTTCCTGTAACCCGGACAACGCCGCATTTTCCAGTGTGTTTACCTCTTCGCCATAAACACAACAAGCAAGGGGGGATATGATCTCAGGAAATGTCCTGGCTGACCGGCCCCTCCACACCACGCGCGCTTCGGGGCCAGTCTCCAGCTCCCCGCCCGATTGGCCGGGGCCTTCGCGGACCGAGCGCGTGACAGGTCTGGAAGCGACGGAGCCCTCCGATTGGCCGAGGGGCGCACGCCTGCGGGCAGCCTGACAGCGGACCCGTCCCGTATTGCGCGCGCGGGCATGCGCGTCCGGCCCTGACACGCCCAGGCACACAGCTACAGCGAGAGCTCGCCTGCCCTGCGCACGCAGCGCCAGCAAACCGACGCTCTCGCCCAGAGTCCAGAATGGAAAATGTGCCAAATCAATTTTTAAGGATTACTCAAAAAGATAGGGAAAATCTGGAATGGTTTAACCAGGACTCCTCTGGGTCTTCTGGAAATTTAACCTTGGGAAAGAAGCGGGGAGGGCCGCAACAATGGTGGGGGTGCTGGAATCCTCATCAGAATAATAAACACAATAATAATAAACACAATAATAATAAACAAAATAATAATAATAATAATAGTTATAATAGATCATTTTTCACACACGTAAACAAGCAGCTCACAATGCTTCACAGTGGAATAAAAAAGAAAATATATATTTTTTAAATATAGGGAAATTATTTTATATAGTAAAATTACAGGCAGTCTTTCTCAAAGGTGAGGAGAAGCGAACAGAAAAGTAAGCCGATGGCGCCATTTTGTTCAGTTTTGTTCTTAACACAAAGAAGATGAGCAACTGGCCGAAAAAATGAGCCTTAGCAGACGCTGCGGGGGGATGGACGGGTTATGCAGGAACCTGTTTAGTGGTTTTGACGTTGGGGACTTGCCAATTGGCACCCTGACAGCCGATTAATTGCCACCATAAATAATCAATTGATGGAGTAATTACGAGCAATCTCAAAGTTTCAGAGAGCAGATTCCTCATACAAACATCAGCAGCCAGCTTATACAATACAGTCATTACCAGGAGAAAAATATACATCCTAGCATTCGCCTCAATGGTTCCTCTCTACCAGCACCCGATATAGCCCCGAAATCTGCACCACCCAATATACCCCCAAAACCTGCCCCACCCAATATACCCCCGAAACCTACACCCCTGCCGTGTGCCCGCCTCCCTCCACATCTGTACGCCGGTCACGGGCCGTGCGAGCTGGGCACAGACGCCAGGACCTCTCCCTTTGGCAGGGGCTCCGGGAGAGGCCCAAACCCGCCGCCGCCCTCTTTGTGTCCTCGCCGCCGCCGCTGCTCGGGAGCACGACATCCACGCCGCCGCTCTCTCTCTCCCTCTCCCTCTCTCTCTCGCCCCCGCCGACGGAGAGCGAGCGTTCCGTCTGCAGCCGAGCTGTCAGAGTGTGAACAAACGTGTGGGAGCCACCAAACCCTATCGACTTCAAACCGACCGTATCAACTCAATCGACACGGAAGGCGGCGCTTCAGATAAAGAGGCTTAGGAGTGAGGCGTGCGCCGGGCCCATTGTGGAAACGGACTGAGGAAGCAGAAACGGAGGCCCCAGCAACACACATTTACCACATTACCCGGCCCTGTCTTCATGGGTCCATGTCTTATCTTAGGAACACTGGAGAAGTTCACCAGCGAGACAGAGAGAGAGAGAGAGAGTGAGCACGCAGGCACATCAATGACTACCGAACGCCAAAAAGCACTTTATTCCACACAGATACATATAAACTTAATTGGTATTAAGATACAGCCCTCCTGGGTAAAAACGCAGCATGCCATGCGGATTTCATATGAAAGGCTGCTTTAATGATCAACATATGCATCGAACTGCGCTTCAGACTTCAGAACCAGGCCAGCCTTATTTGGTGCAGATTGGAATAATAAAAACGGCAAAGATCAAAGACTTGATTACTTCAGCATTTTAAGGCCCCCCCCCCCCCCCACATAGCTATTTCTGTTCTCTTCATATAAAAATAACATTCCTTCTTACTTCCTGTGTATTGATGGACTTCCATCCATCTGTCCGTCCGTCAGCCAAAAAGCTGACAATGACAGATGTTAGTTTACAATTCTAAAACGAAACTTGTTAAAAAACTGTCAATTGTCTGAAATAACGAAACGGCTAACACTGCAGATGCACTAGGAATGGAAAAACAAAAGATTCAAACAATGTTCTCTCCTGGAAAACTTGAATGGTGGAATTTTTCAAGTTGTATGGAGCAGACATTTTACGTTCATGCACACCAAATTGTAAAAGTGCAAAAAATAAATCCTTGTGTTCTCCACAAAACATCAAGTTCATTGAACCTCGTACGGTTATCGATGACACTCCATGAAGTTATAGTCCACAAATGAGGCCCAAAAACTTTTTTTGCCACCAATTTCATAATAAAGATTGAATGTCAAATTACCGGTTTCGTGACACCGGTCACACATTTATCAGGTGAACTTCAGTAATGTTTTCAACAGCATTATTTTGGGGGTGGGGGTGGGGGGGCACTCAATGCGTCTCTCACACAATGCCGGTCTTTGAAAGGCCACGGCGAGAGGCTGGGGGATGACCTATTTCAGTGGGATCTGTTCCCCCCGGATAACAGATCCCTATTCTGCCTCATAATGAGGGGGCAAACGTTTCAATAAGAACAAGTGTGTCGTGCCCACAGTCCAGCGCTAAAGTGGTGTAAATCACATTACCGAGGGGGATAGAGGGGGAATGAGAGAGAGAGAAAAAAAACAGCAACTGGTTTCTCTCTCCAAGCTCTCTTTGTATGTGAGCGCCCCGGCTGGGGGGGGGGGTGGGGGGTGGGGGGGGGGGGGGGTGGGGGGTGGGGGGGGGGGCGAAGGCTCAGTAAAAATGTAAAAATCCCCGCTGCCCTCCCGCCGGTCTGATCGACTGGCACGGAGTCAAGCGGAGGAGCGGCGCGTCCGGGGCCCGGCGGCCTCGCCCGTCCCCTGGAGAGGACACGCGCGCGCTTCCCGCCGGTCGCGCATGGAAACCCCAGCTATCCCAGGAATGCTCGGCCACCGCGGCCGTCTGAGATATCGGGGGCCAGACCGCTCACCCTACAGCCAGCCTCACGGGCTGGCACCGCACCCAACCAGCTCCCTGTCCCACATTTAAAACGGCCCGCTCCTGTTTTTAACTTAAATCACGTCTCTGATTACTGTAGACACACCGTAGAGGAACAACTTCACCACATACACACAAGGATGGGTCAGTCAAGGAAATATCTTTTACCTGCGCCTTTCCAATTTACGATGCGGATGATGTCATTTCTGAGGATTCGTTTTAAAAATTATTTTCTGTGTGCAAGATACCGCTTTTCACAGTGAAATAAACATAAAATCACCAGCACTGCTGAAGACAATTTTTTTTTTAAAAACCTAATTTTAATTAACGTCATTCATATTTTCATTTTTGCTACTGTGAAGGCAACTGGTAGACTGACTTCTCATTCACATTCTAATGTGAGCATAACTCACTGTCAAAGGGATAATGTAATAATATAGTTGCCAAATAATACAACATTTTATGAAGTCTAAATCAATGAGAAGATATTTATACTAAACACCAACATTATATGATTAATCAAACCACTATATCTCTCACTGACTACATTATTTGTGCTGGCAGGCCAGCTGATTTTACAGACATAGACTGTGCAGACATATTAATCTCTGCACAATAAAATCTTGCTTTATAAAGCCATAAACATTACACTAAACACTATAATAATAACATAATAATATTAATATCCCTAATATACACACCAACAACAACAACAATAATAATAACAACAATAATAATAATAATAATAATAATAATACAATCACCATAACAATAATAATTAAATAAATAAATATATGTATATTTATATATATTTTAACACAATCATTATGACAACAATATTGCAATTATTTGAAAAGAAGAAACTTAAGACTGTTCCCAATGTGCTTCATAGAAATAATTAATTTCCTGTTTAATTGTTCCTTTAAATCTTTAAATTCTATTTTTATTCTCAGCATAACATCTATTGTCCACTGCATGAAAAAAAATATTTACGCTCAATCAACTTGAAAAATATGGTTGATATTCAAAAGTTAATCTCAGTCGACCAAATCGAGATTTTTTGGGCGAAACCCAAGTGTGTCCTATAGCGTGTTCAATAATGAGCACACGAGGAGGAGGCATGAACAAGCAGACCGCGCTTCACTCTGCTAACACAGCAGCAACAAGGCTAACTCACAACAGGAGAAGAAACTGCGTTTTCGCCCGTAAACATTTCTGACAATGATCCACGTACGAAGACAAACAACGACGCAAAACACAGAATTTAAGCATTTAACATGCGCCGTGTACACATTGTGTGCAGGCACATACAACTGGCAAATAAAATAATAATTAATGTGGAAGTACAGTAGAATTAGACAAAAAATCCTACTTTTCTAAACATCTGGTCTTATGAATAGTATATGACCTCATCATTAATACATGAATAAATGGAAAACACACTCACACACATACACACAGTCACAGATGAATACATAACACTGTCTTATTAATTGATTAAGTGATTAAAGTAATTGAATTAGCTATGATTGAAAAATGTATTTTAGAAAATTACAAACAATGATAATGGTGATGATAGCAATATTAACAGCATTAACAATGAGAAATTATCATAATCACATTCAACATATTTAATGAATCACTAAGAAGTCTCAAAAATAAGAGTGAATATGTTTGGACCAATTTCTACATTAAATGACATTTATTTTGATGAAAAGGAAAAATGTAGATTGATAATAAACAGATGGTAATTACATAAATTAAATATAGTATTTTACAGTAGACTACACCCCTTTCAATTATGCACCTGCCTTTATTGTAATGTAACCGTGTGCACAATACATTGTACAGTAAAAAAAGGAATATTTTTAATTGCATTCATAAATGTACTTTGGTTGCCAACAAAGTTTGTAACAAGTATGCTATGCAAGTAAACCTGAGAAGACCTAGCTATTAATGAACCAGGATTTTCACAGTTTTAAAAGTAAGAAGTGTTTTTTTTTTTTTACCACTGCATTTAATTTATTGAAATAACTTTTTTTTTTTTATGAGCATGGCTTAAAAAATCTTAGCTCTGAACCTTTTGGTAAGAGCATGTTAAGATTCAGCAACATTGCTAATTAAAACTCGTTAAATATTCAAATGGCCTCTTTGC